>NW_026870969.1:900000-1045571 GCF_033118175.1 Dama dama | reverse complement strand
CTCCTATTTTTCAGACCGTTTCATGCTCCTCATGTATTTCACACGTTTTGAAGCTCTTCATAATTTTCACACCTTTTCAGGCTCTACATGTTTTTCAACATCACTTCATGCTTCTCTTATTTTTCAGACCGATTCATGTTCCTCATATTTTTGACACCTTTTGAAGCTCTTCATATTTTTCACACCTGTTCAGGCTCTTCATGTTTTTCAACGCCGCTTCATGCTCCTCATCTTTTTCAGACCGTTTCATGCTCCTCATATTTTTCACACCTTTTGAAGCTCTTCATATTTTTCACAACTTTTCAGGCTCTTCATATTTTTGATCACCGTTTCATGCTCCTCCTATTTTTCAGACCGTTTCATGCTCCTCATATTTTGACACCTTTTTAAGCTCTTCACATTTTTCACACCTTTTCAGGCTCTTCATGTTTTTCAAAACCGCTTCATGATCCCCCTATATTTCAGACCGTTTCATGCTCCTCATATTTTTCACACCTTTTGAAGCTCTTCGTATTTTTCACACCTTTTCAGACTCTTCATGTTTTTCAACACCACTTCATGCTCCTCCTTTTTTTCCGACGGTTTCATGCTCATCGCATTTTTGACACCTTCTGAAGCTCTTCATTTTTTTCAAAACTTTTGAGCTCTTCACATTCTTCACACGTTTTCAGGCTCTTCATGTATTTCAATAACGGTTCTTACTCCTCCTATTTTTCAGAACGTTGCATGCTTCTCATATTTTTGACACGTTTTGAAGCTCTTCATATTTTTCACACCTTTTCAGGCTCTTCATATTTTTCAACACCACTTCATGCTCCTCCTATTTTTCAGACCGTTTCATGCTCCTCCTATTTTTCACACCTTTTGAAGCTCTTCATATTTTTCACACCTTTTCAGGCTGTACATGTTTTTGAACACCACTTCATGCTCCTCCTATTTTTCCGATCGTTTCTTGCTCCTCATGTATTTCACACATTGTGAAGCTCTTCATATTTTTCACACCTTTTCAGGCTCTTCATGTTTTTCAACACCGCATCATGCTCCTCCTATTTTTCAGACCGTTTCATGCTCATCTCTTTTTTGACACCTTTTGAAGCTCTTCATATTTTTCATACGTTTTGAAGCTCTTCATACTTTTCACACTTTTTCAGGCTCTTCGTGTTTTTGAACACCGCTTCACGCTCCTCCTATTTTTCAGACCGTTTCATGCTGCTCGTATTTTTCAGACCGTTTCATGCTCCTCATAATTTTGACAATTTTATAAGCTCTTCATGTTTTTCACACTTTTTCAGGCTCTTCATGTTTTTGAACACCGCCTCATGCGCCTCCTATTTTTCAAACTTTTGAAGCTCTTCATGTTTTTCACACCTTTTCAGGCTCTTCATGTTTTTGAACACAGTTTCATGCTCCTCCTAATTTTCAGACCGTTTCATGCTCCTCATACATTTCACACCTTTTTAAGCTCTTCCTATTTTTCACACCTTTTCACGCTCTTCATGTTTTTGAACACCGTTTTATGCTGCCTCTATATTTCAGACCGTTTCATGCTCCTCATATATTTTAAACCTTTGGATCTCTTCATATATTTCACACCTTTTCAGGCTGTTCATGTTTTTCAACAACGCTTCATGATCTTCCTATTATTCAGACCGTTTCATGCTCCTCAAGTATTTCACACCTTTTGAAGCTCTTCATATTTTTCACACCTTTTCAGGCTCTTCATGTTTTTCAACACCACTTAATGCCCCTCCTATTTTTCAGACCGTATCATGCTCATCTCATTTTTACACCTTTTGAAGCTCTTCATATTTTTCACACCTTTTGAAGCTCTTCCTATTTTTCACACCTTTTCAGGCTCTTCAGGGTTTTGAACACCGCTTCATGCTCCTCATATTTTTCACACCTTTTGAAGCTCTTCATATTTTTCACACCTTTTCAGGCTCTTCATGTTTTTCAACACCGCTTCTTGCTCCTCCATTTTTCACACCCTTTCATGCTTCTCATGTATTTCACACCTTTTGAAACTCTTCATATTTTTCACATCTTTTCAGGCTCTTCATGTTTTTGAACAAGGTTTCATGCTCCTCCCATTTTTCAGACCGTTTCATGCTCCTCATATTTTTGACACGTTTTGAAGCTCTTCATATTTTTCACATCTTTTCAGGCTCTTCATGTTTTTGAACAAGGTTTCATTCTCCTCCCATTTTTCAGACCGTTTCATGCTCCTCATATTTTTGACACGTTTTGAAGCTCTTCATATTTTTCACACCTTTTCAGGCTCTTCATGTTTTTGAACACCGTTTCATGCTCCTCCTATTTTTCAGACCGTTCATGCTCCTCATATTTTGACACCTTTTGAAGCTCTTCATATTTTTCACACCTTTTCAGGCTCTTCATGTTTCTGAACACCGCGTCATGCTCCTCCTATTTTTCATATCGTTTCATGCTTCTCATATTTTTCACACCTTTTGAAGCTCTTCATATTTTTCACACCTTTTCAGGCTCTTCATATTTTTCAACACCGCTTCATGCTCCTCCTATTTTTCAGACCGTTTCATGCTCATCTCATTTTTGACACCTTTTGAAGCTCTTCATATTCTTCACTCCTTTTGAAGCTCTTCATATTTTTCACACCTTTTGAAGCTCTTCATATTTCTCACACCTTTTCAGACTCTTCATGTTTTTCAACACCGCTTTTTGCTCCTCCTATTTTTCAGACCGTTTCATGCTCCTCATATTTTTGACACGTTTTGAAGTTCTTCATATTTTTCACACATTTTCAGGCTCTTCATGTTTTTAAACACCGCTTCATGCTGCTCCTGTTTTTCAGACCTTTTCATGCTCCTCATATTTTTCACATCTTTTGAAGTTCTTCTTATTTTTCACACCTTTTCAAGCTCTTCATCATTTTCAAAACCGCTTCATGCTCCTCCTATTTTACAGACCGTTTCATTCTCCTCATGTATTTCACACGTAATGAAGCTCTTCCAATTTTGCACAACTTTTCAGTCTCTTCTTGTTTTACAACACCGCATCATGCTCCTCCTATTTTTCAGACTGTTTCATGCTCCTCATATTTTTGACACCTTTTGAAGCTCTTCATATTTTTCACACCTTTTGAAGCTCTTCATGTTTTTCACACCTTTTCAGGCTCTTCATGATTTTCAACACCGCTTCATGCTCCTGCTATTTTTCAGACCGTTTCATGCTCATCTCTTTTTTGACACCTTTAGAAGCTGTTCATATTTTTCACACCTTTTAAAGCTCTTCATATTTTTCACATTTTTGAAACTCTTCATATTTTTCTCACCTTTTGAAGCTCTTCATGTTTTTCACACCTTTTCAGGCTTCTCATGTTTTTGAACACCGCTTCATGCTCCTCCTATTTTTCACTCCTTTTGAAGCTCTTCATATTTTTCAAACCTTTTCAGGCTGTACATGTTTTTGAACACCACTTCATGCTCCTCCTATTTTTCAGACCGTTTCTTGCTCCTCATGTATTTCACACATTTTGAAGCTCTTCATATTTTTCACACCTTTTCAATGTCTTCATGTTTTTGATCACTGTTTAATGCTGCTCCTGTTTTTCAGACCATTTCATGATACTCATATTTTTGACACCTTTTGAAGCTCTTCATATTTTTCACACTTTTTCAGGCTGTTTATAGTTTTCAACACCGCTGCATGATTCTCCTATATTTGAGACCATTTCATGCTCCTCATATTTTTGACATTTTTTGAAGCTCTTCATATTTTTCACACCTTTTCAATGTCTTCATGTTTTTGATCACTGTTTCATGCTGCTCCTGTTTTTCAGACCATTTCATGATACTCATATTTTTGACACCTTTGAAGCTCTTCATATTTTTCACACTTTTTCAGGCTGTTTATAGTTTTCAACACCGCTGCATGATTCTCCTATATTTGAGACCATTTCATGCTCCTCCTATTTTTCACACCTTTTGAAGCTCTTCCTATTTTTCACAGGTTTTCAGGCTCTTCATGTTTTTCAACACCGCTTCATGCTCCTCCTATTTTTCCGACCGTTTCATGCTCATCTCATTTTTGACACCTTTTGAACGTCTTCATATTTTTCACACCTTTTGAAGCTCTTCATATTTTTCACTTCTTTTCAGGCTCTTCATGTTTTTTAACACCGCTTCATGCTCCTCATATTTTTCAGACCGTTTCATGCTCCTCATATTTTTGACATCTTTTGAAGCTCTTCACATTTTTCACACATTTTCAGGCTCTTCATGTTTTTCAACACCGCTTGATGATCCTCCTATATTTCAGACCGTTTCATGCTCCTCATATTTTTTACACCTTTTGAAGCTCTTCATATTTTTCACACCTTTTCAGACTCTTCATGTTTTTCAACACCGCTTCATGCTGCTCCTATTTTTCAGATCGTTTCAGGCTCCGCATATTTTTGACTCCTTTTGAAGCTCTTCATATTTTTCACACGTTTTCAGGCCCTTCATGTTTTTGAACACCGCTTCATGCTCCTCCTATTTTTCAGACGGTTTCAGGCTGCTCGTATTTTTCAGACCGTTTCATGCTCCCCATATTTTTGACAATTTTATAAGCTCTTCATATTTTTCACACATTTTCAGGC
Organism: Dama dama; assembly: GCF_033118175.1. Lineage (NCBI taxonomy): Eukaryota > Metazoa > Chordata > Mammalia > Artiodactyla > Cervidae > Dama > Dama dama. Next base: position 1,040,953 of record NW_026870969.1, on the reverse strand, counting down.
TCTTCATGTTTTTGAGCACCGCTTCATGCTCCTCCTATTTTTCAAACCTTTTGAAGCTCTTCATGTTTTTCACACCTTATCAGCCTCTTCATGTTTTTGAACATCTCTTCATGCTCCTCATATTTTTGACAATTTTATAAGCTCTTCATATTTTTCACACTTTTTCAGGCTCTTCATGTTTTTCAACACCGCTTCATGCTCCTCCTATTTTTCAAACCTTTTGAAGCTCTTCATATTTTTCACACGTTTTCAGGCCCTTCATGTTTTTGAACAACACTTCATGCTCCTCCTACTTTTCAGACTTTTTCATGCTCATCTCTTTTTTGACACCTTTTCAGGGTCTTCATATTTTTCAAACTTTTGAAGATCTTCATATTTTTCACACTTTTTCAGGCTCTTCATGTTTTGAACACTGCTTCATGCTCCTCCTATTTTTCAGACCGTTTCATTCTCCTCATGTGTTTCACACCTTTTGAAGCTCTTCATAATTTTCACACCTTTTCATGCTCTTCATGATTTTGAACACCGTTTCATGCTCGTCCTATTTTTCAGACCATTTCAAGCTCCTCATATTTTTGAAACCTTTTGAAGCTCTTCATATTTTTCACACCTTTTCAGGCTTTTCATGTATTTGAACATCGCTTCATGCTCCTCACATTTCTCACACCTTTTGAAGCTCTTCATATTTTTCTCACCTTTTCAGGCTCCTCATGTTTTTGAACACCGCTTCATGCTCCTCATATTTTTCAGACCGTTTCATGATCCTCATGTATTTCACACCTTTTGAACCTCTTCATATTTTTCACACCTTTTCAATGTCTTCATGTTTTTGAACACTGTTTCATGCTGCTCCTGTTTTTCAGACCATTTCATGATACTCATATTTTTGACACCTTTTGAAGCTCTTCATATTTTTCACACTTTTTCAGGCTGTTTATAGTTTTCAACACCGCTGCTTGATTCTCCTATATTTGAGACCATTTCATGCTCCTCATATTTTTGACATTTTTTGAAGCTCTTCATATTTTTCACACCTTTTGAAGCTCTTCCTATTTTTCACAGCTTTTCAGGCTCTTCATGTTTTTCAACACCGCTTCATGCTCCTCATATATTTCAGACCGTTTCATGCTCCTCATATTTTTGACATCTTTTGAAGCTCTTCATATTTTTGACACCTTTTGAAGGTCTTCATGTTTTTCACACCTTTTGAAGCTCTTCATATTTTTCACTTCTTTTCAGGCTCTTCATGTTTTTCAACACCGCTTCATGTAACTCATATTTTTCACACTTTTTCAGGCTGTTTATAGTTTTCAACACCGCTGCTTGATTCTCCTATATTTGAGACCATTTCATGCTCCTCATATTTTTGACATCTTTTGAAGCTCTTCACGTTTATCACACATTTTCAGGCTCTTCATGTTTTTCAACACCGCTTGATGATCCTCCTATATTTCAGACCGTTTCATGCTCCTCATATTTTTGACACGTTTTGAAGCTCTTCATATTTTTCACACCTTTTCCGTCTCTTCTTGTTTTTCAACACCGCTTCTTGCTCCTCCTATTTTTCAGACCGTTTCATGCTCCTCATATTGTTGACACCTTTTGAAGCACTTCATATTTTTCACACCTTTTCTGGCTCTTCATATTTTTGAACACCGCTTCATGTTCCTCCTGTTTTTCATACCTTTTGAAGCTCTTCATATTTTTCACACCTTTTCAGGCTCTTCAGGTTTTTGAACACCTCTTCATGCTCCTCCTATTTTTCAGACCGTTTCATGCTCCTCATGTATTTCACACCTTTTGAAGCTGTTCATATTTTTCACACCTTTTCAGGCTCTCCATGTTTCTGAACACCACTTCCTGCTCCTCCTATTTTTGAGGCCGTTTCATGCTCATCTCATTTTTGACACCTTCTGAAGCTCTTCATTTATTTCACACCTTTTGAGCTCTTCATATTCTTCACACGTTTTCAGGCTCTTCATGTATTTCAATAACGCTTCTTACTCCTCCTATTTTTCAGACCGTTTCATGCTCCTCATATTTTTGACATCTTTTGAAGCTCTTCACATATTTCACACATTTTCAGGCTTTTCATGTTTCTGAACACCGCTTCATCCTCCTCCTATTTTTCACACCTTTTGAAGCTCTTCATATTTTTCACAGCTTTTCAGGCTGCACATGTTTTTGAACACGACTTCATGCTCCTCATCTTTTTCAGTCTGTTTCATGCTTCTCATATTTTTCACACCGTTTGAAGCTCTTCATATTTTTCACACGTTTTCAGGCTCTTCATGTTTTTGATCACCGTTTCATGCTCCTCCTATTTTTCAGACCGTTTCATGCTCCTCATATTTTTGACCATTTTATAAGCTCTTCATATTTTTCACACTTTTTTAGGCTCTTCATGTATTTTAACACCGCTTCATGCTCCTCCTATTTTTCAAACTTTTTGAAGCTCTTCATGTTTTTCACACCTTATCAGCCTCTTCATGTTTTTGAACACCTCTTCATGCTACTCCTATTTTTCAGACCTTTTCATGCTCCTCATATTTTTCACTCCTTAAAAGCTCTTCCTATTTTTCACAGCTTTTCAGGCTCTTCATGTTTTTCAACACCGCTTCATGCTCCTCATATTTTTCAGACCGTTTCATGCTCCTCATATTTTTGACATCTTTTGAAGCTCTTCATATTTTTGACACCTTTTGAAGGACTTCATATTTTTCACACCTTTTGAAGCTCTTCACATTTTTCACTTCTTTTCAGGCTCTTCATGTTTTTTAACACCGCTTCATGCTCCTCATATTTTTCAGACCGTTTCATGCTCCTCATTTTTTTGACATCTTTTGAAGCTCTTCACGTTTTTCACACATTTTCAGGCTCGTCATGTTTTTCAACACCGCTTCATGCTGCTCCTATTTTTCAGACCGTTTCATGCTCATCTCTTTTTTGACAACTTTTGAAGCTCTTCATATTTTCATACTTTTTGAAGCTCTTCATATTTTTCACACGTTTTCAGGCTCTTCATGTTTTTCAACACCGCTTCATGCTCCTCCTATTTTTCAGACCGTTTCATGCTCCTCATATTTTTGACACCTTTTGAAGCTCTTCATATTTTTCACACCTTTTCAGACTCTTCATGTTTTTCAACACCGCTTCATGCTGCTCCTATTTTTCAGACCGTTTCATGCTCATCTCTTTTTTGACAACTTTTGAAGCTCTTCATATTTTCATACCTTTTGAAGCTCTTCAGATTTTTCACACGTTTTCAGGCTCTTCATGTTTTTCAACACCGCTTCATGCTCCTCCTATTTTTCAGACCGTTTCATGCTCCTCATATTTTTGACACGTTTTGAAGCTCTTCATATTTTTCACACCTTTTCCGTCTCTTCTTGTTTTTCAACACCGCTTCTTGCTCCTCCTATTTTTCAGACCGTTTCATGCTCCTCATATTGTTGACACCTTTTGAAGCACTTCATATTTTTCACACCTTTTCAGGCTCTTCATATTTTTGAACACCGCTTCATGCTCCTCATATTTTTCACACCGTTGGAAGCTCTTCATACTTTTCACACGTTTTCAGGCTCTTCATGTTTTTGATCACCGTTTCATGCTCCTCCTATTTTTCAGACCGTTTCATGCTCCTCATATTTTTGACCATTTTATAAGCTCTTCATATTTTTCACACTTTTTTAGGCTCTTCATGTTTTTTAACACCGCTTCATGCTCCTCCTATTTTTCAAACTTTTTGAAGCTCTTCATGTTTTTCACACCTTATCAGCCTCTTCATATTTTTGAACACCTCTTCATGCTACTCCTATTTTTCAGACCTTTTCATGCTCCTCATGAATTTCACACGTTTTGAAGCTCTACATATTTTTCACACCTTTTCAGACTCTTCATGTTTTGAACACTGCTTCATGCTCCTCCTATTTTTCAGACCGTTTCAAGCTCCTCATATTTTTGACACCTTTTGAAGCTCTTCATATTTTTCACACCTTTTCAGTCTCTTCATGTTTTTCAACTCCACTCATGCTCCTCCTCTTTTTCTGACCTTTTAATGCTCCTCATTTTTTGACACCTTTGGAAGCTCTTCATATTTTTCACACCTTTTGAAGCTCTTCATATTTTTCACAGCTTTTCAGGGTCTTCAAGTTTTTCAACATCGTTTCATTCTCCTCCTATTTTTCAGACCGTTTCATACTCCTCATATTTTTGACACGTTTTGAGGCTCTTCATAATTTTCACACCATTTTAGGCTCTTCATGTTTTTGAACACCGTTTCATGCTCCTCGTATTTTTCACACCTTTTAAAGCTCTTCATATTTTCACACCTTTTCAGGCTCTCATGTTTTTGAACACAGCTTCATGCTCCTCCTATTTTTTATACCGTTTCATGATACTCATGTATTTCACACCTTTTGAAGGTCTTCATATTTTTCACACCTTTTCAGGCTGTACATGTTTTTGAAGACCACTTCATGCTCCTCATCTTTTTCAGACCGTTTCATGCTCCTGATATTTTTCACACCGTTTGAAGCTCTTCATATTATTCACACGTTTTCAGATTCTTCATGTTTTTGATCAGCGTTTCATGCTCCTCATATTTTTGACACCTTTTGAAGCTCTTCACATTTATCACACGTTTTCAGGCTCTTCATGTTTTTCAACACCGCTTCATGATCCTCCTATATTTCAGAGCGTTTCATGCTCCTCATAATTTTGACAATTTTATCAGCTCTTCATATTTTTCACACTTTTTCAGGCTCTTCATGTTTTTGAACACCGCTTCATGCTCCTCCTATTTTTCAAACTTTTGAAGCTCTTCATGTTTTTCACACCTTTTCAGGCTCTTCATGTTTTTGAACACAGCTTCATGCTCCTCCTAATTTTCCGACCGTTTCATGCTCCTCATACATTTCACACCTTTTTTAGCTCTTCCTATTTTTCACACCTTTTCACGCTCTTCATGTTTTTGAACACCGTTTTATGCTGCCTCTATTTTTCAGACCGTTTTATGCTCCTCATATATTTTAAACCTTTTGAATCTCTTCATATATTTCACACCTTTTCAGGCTCTTCATGTTTTTCAACACCACTTAATGCCCCTCCTATTTTTCAGACCGTATCATGCTCATCTTATTTTTACACCTTTTGAAGCTCTTCATATTTTTCACAACTTTTGAAGCTCTTCCTATTTTTCACACCTTTTCAGGCTCTTCATGTTTTTCAACACCGCTTCTTGCTCCTCCATTTTTCACACCCTTTCATGCTTCTCATGTATTTCACACCTTTTGAAACTTTTCATATTTTTCACATCTTTTCAGGCTCTTCATGTTTTTGAACAAGGTTTCATGCTCCTCCCATTTTTCAGACCATTTCATGCTACTCATATTTTTGACACGTTTTGAAGCTCTTCATATTTTTCCCATTTTTCAGGCTCTTCATGTTTTTGAACACCGTTTCATGCTCCTCCTATTTTTCAGACCGTTCATGCTCCTCATATTTTGACACCTTTTGAAGCTCTTCATATTTTTCACACCTTTTCAGGCTCTTCATGTTTCTGAACACCGCGTCATGCTCCTCCTATTTTTCATATCGTTTCATGCTTCTCATATTTTTCACACCTTTTGAAGCTCTTCATATTTTTCACACCTTTTCAGGCTCTTCATGTTTTTCAACACCGCTTCATGCTCCTCCTACTTTTCAGACCGTTTCATGCTCATCTCATTTTTGACACCTTTTGAAGCTCTTCATATTCTTCACTCCTTTTGAAGCTCTTCATATTTTTCACACCTTTTGAAGCTCTTCATATTTCTCACACCTTTTCAGACTCTTCATGTTTTTCAACACCGCTTTTTGCTCCTCCTATTTTTCAGACCGTTTCATGCTCATCTCATTTTTGACACCTTTTGAAGCTCTTCATATTTTTCACACCTTTTGAAGCTCTTCATATTTTACACGTTTTCAGGCTCTTCAAGTTTTTCAACATCGCTTCATGCTCCTTCTATTTTTCAGACCGTTTCATGCTCCTCATATTTTTGACACGTTTTGAGGCTCTTCATAATTTTCACACCATTTTAGGCTCTTCATGTTTTTGAACACCGTTTCATGCTCCTCGTATTTTTCACACCTTTTAAAGCTCTTCATATTTTCACACCTTTTCAGGCTCTCATGTTTTTGAACACAGCTTCATGCTCCTCCTATTTTTTATACCGTTTCATGATACTCATGTATTTCACACCTTTTGAAGCTCTTCATATTTTTCACACCTTTTCAGGCTGTACATGTTTTTGAAGACCACTTCATGCTCCTCATCTTTTTCAGACCGTTTCATGCTCCTGATATTTTTCACACCGTTTGAAGCTCTTCATATTATTCACACGTTTTCAGATTCTTCATGTTTTTGATCAACGTTTCATGCTCCTCATATTTTTGACACCTTTTGAAGCTCTTCACATTTATCACACCTTTTCAGGCTCTTCATGTTTTTCAACACCGCTTCTTGCTCCTCCATTTTTCACACCCTTTCATGCTTCTCATGTATTTCACACCTTTTGAAACTCTTCATATTTTTCACACCTTTTCAATGTCTTCATGTTTTTGAACACTGTTTCATGCTGCTCCTGTTTTTCAGACCATTTCATGATACTCATATTTTTGACACCTTTTGAAGCTCTTCATATTTTTCACACATTTTCAGGCTGTTTATAGTTTTCAACACCGCTGCATGATTCTCCTATATTTGAGACCATTTCATGCTCCTCATATTTTTGACATTTTTTGAAGCTCTTCATATTTTTCACACCTTTTGAAGCTCTTCCTATTTTTCACAGCTTTTCAGGCTCTTCATGTTTTTCAACACCGCTTCATGCTCCTCATATTTTTCAGACCGTTTCATGCTCCTCATATTTTTGACATCTTTTGAAGCTCTTCATATTTTTGACACCTTTTGAAGGACTTCATATTTTTCACACCTTTTGAAGCTCTTCACATTTTTCACTTCTTTTCAGGCTTTTCATGTTTTTTAACACCGCTTCATGCTCCTCCTATTTTTCAGACCGTTTCATGCTCCTCAGGTATTTCACACCTTTTCAAGCTCTTCATATTTTTCACACCTTTTCAAGCTCTTCACGTTTTTGAACAACACTTCATGCTCCTCCTACTTTTCAGACTGTTTCATGCTCATCTCATTTTTGACACCTTTTCAGGGTCTTCATATTTTTCAAACTTTTGAAGATCTTCATATTTTTCACACTTTTTCAGGCTCTTCATGTTTTGAACACTGCTTCATGCTCCTCCTATTTTTCAGACCGTTTCATTCTCCTCATGTTTTTCACACCTTTTGAAGCTCTTCATAATTTTCACACCTTTTCATGCTCTTCATGTTTTTGAACACCGTTTCATGCTCGTCCTATTTTTCAGACCATTTCAAGCTCCTCATATTTTTGAAACCTTTTGAAGCTCTTCATATTTTTCACACCTTTTCCGTCTCTTCTTGTTTTTCAACACCGCTTCTTGCTCCTCCTATTTTTCAGACCGTTTCATGCTCCTCATATTGTTGACACCTTTTGAAGCACTTCATATTTTTCACACCTCTTCAGGCTCTTCATATTTTTGAACGCCACTTCATGTTCCTCCTCTTTTTCACACCTTTTGAAGCTCTTCATATTTTTCACACCTTTTCAGGCTGTACATGTTTTTGAAGACCACTTCATGCTACTCATCTTTTTCAGATCGTTTCATGCTCCTGATATATTTCACACCGTTTGAAGCTCTTCATATTTTTCACACGTTTTCAGATTCTTCATGTTTTTGATCACCGTTTCATGCTCCTCCTATTTTTCAGACCGTTTCATGCTCCTCATATTTTTGACACCTTTTGAAGCTCTTCACATTTATCACACCTTTTCAGGCTCTTCATGTTTTTCAACACCGCTTCATGATCCTTCTATGTTTCAGAGCGTTTCATGCTCCTCATATTTTTGACACCTTTTGAAGCTCTTCACATTTTTCACACCTTTTCCGGCTCTTCATGTTTTTCAACTCCGCTTCATGCTCCTCCTATTTTTCAGATCGTTTCAGGCTCCGCATATTTTTGACTCCTTTTGAAGCTCTTCATATTTTTCACACATTTTCAGGCCCTTCATGTTTTTGAACACCGCTTCATGCTCCTCCTATTTTTCAGACGCTTCAGGCTGCTCGTATTTTTCAGACCGTTTCATGCTCCTCATATTTTTGACATTTTTTGAAGCTCTTCATATTTTTCACACCTTTTGAAGCTCTTCCTGTTTTTCACAGGTTTTCAGGCTCTTCATGTTTTACAACACCGCTTCATGCTCCTCCTATTTTTCCGACCGTTTCATGCTCATTTCTTTTTTGACACCTTTTGAAGGTCTTCATATTTTTCACACCTTTTGAAGCTCTTCATATTTTGCACTTCTTTTCAGGCTCTTCATGTTTTTTAACACCGCTTCATGCTCCTCATATTTTTCAGACCGTTTCATGCTCCTCATATTTTTGACATCTTTTGAAACTCTTCACGTTTTTCACACATTTTCAGGCTCTTCATGTTTTTCAACACCGCTTGATGATCTTCCTATATTTCAGACCGTTTCATGCTCCTCATATTTTTGACACCTTTTGAAGCTCTTCATATTTTTCACACCTTTTCAGACTCTTCATGTTTTTCAACACCGCTTCATGCTGCTCCTATTTTTCAGACCGTTTCATGCTCATCTCTTTTTTGACAACTTTTGAAGCTCTTCATATTTTCATACCTTTTGAAGCTCTTCATATTTTTCACACGTTTTCAGGCTCTTCATGTTTTTCAACACCGCTTCATGCTCCTCCTATTTTTCACACCGTTTCACGCTCCTCATATTTTTGACACGTTTTGAAGCTCTTCATATTTTCACACCTTTTCCGTCTCTTCTTGTTTTTCAACACCGCTTCTTGCTCCTCCTATTTTTCAGACCGTTTCATGCTCCTCATATTGTTGACACCTTTTGAAGCACTTCATAGTTTTCACCTTTTCAGGCTCTTCATATTTTTGAACACCACTTCATGTTCCTCCTGTTTTTCACACCTTTTGAAGCTCTCCATATTTTTCACACCTTTTCAGGCTGTACATGTTTTTGAAGACCACTTCATTCTCCTCATCTTTTTCAGATCATTTCATGCACCTCATATTTTTCACACCGTTTGAAGCTCTTCATATTTTTCACACGTTTTCAGATTCTTCATGATTTTGATCACCGTTTCATGCTCCTCCTATTTTTCAGACCGTTACATGCTCCTCATATGTTTGACACCTTTTGAAGCTCTTCACATTTATCACACCTTTTCAGTCTCTTCATGTTTTTCAACACCACTTCTTGATCCACCTATATTTCAGAGCGTTTCATGCTCCTCATATTTTTGACACCTTTTGAAGCTCTTCACATTTTTCACAGCTTTTCCGGCTCTTCATGTTTTTCAACACCGCTTCATGCTCCTCCTATTTTTCAGACGGTTTCAGGCTGCTCGTATTTTTCAGACCGTTTCATGCTCCTCATATTTTTGACAATTTTATAAGCTCTTCATATTTTTCACACTTTTTCAGGCTCTTCATGTTTTTGAGCACCGCTTCATGCTCCTCCTATTTTTCAAACCTTTTGAAGCTCTTCATGTTTTTCACACCTTATCAGCCTCTTCATGTTTTTGAACATCTCATCATGCTCCTCTTATTTTTGACAATTTTATAAGCTCTTCATATTTTTCACACTTTTTCAGGCTCTTCATGTTTTTGAACACCGCTTCATGCTCCTCCTATTTTTCAAACCTTTTGAAGCTCTTCATATTTTTCACACTTTTTCAGGCTCTTCATGTTTTGAACACCGCTTCATGCTCCTCCTATTTTTCAGACCGTTTCATGCTCCTCAGGTATTTCACACCTTTTCAAGCTCTTCATATTTTTCACACCTTTTCAGGCTCTTCACGTTTTTGAACAACACTTCATGCTCCTCCTAATTTTCAGACTCTTTCATGCTCATCTCATTTTTGACACCTTTTCAGGGTCTTCATATTTTTCAAAGTTTTGAAGATCTTCATATTTTTCACACTTTTTCAGGCTCTTCATGTTTTGAACACTGCTTCATGCTCCTCCTATTTTTCAGACCGTTTCATTCTCCTCATGTTTTTCACACCTTTTGAAGCTCTTCATAATTTTCACACCTTTTCATGTTCTTCATGTTTTTGAACACCGTTTCATGATCGTCCTATTTTTCAGATCATTTCAAGTTCCTCATATTTTTGAAACCTTTTGAAGCTCTTCATATTTTTCACACCTTTTCCGTATCTTCTTGTTTTTCAACACCGCTTCTTGCTCCTCCTATTTTTCAGACTGTTTCATGCTCCTCATATTGTTGACACCTTTTGGAGCACTTCATATTTTTGACACCTTTTCAGGCTCTTCATATTTTTGAACGCTGCTTCATGTTCCTCCTGTTTTTCACACCTTTTGAAGCTCTTCATATTTTTCACACCTTTTCAGGCTGTACATGTTTCTGAAGACCACTTCATGCTCCTCATCTTTTTCAGACCGTTTCCTGCTCCTGATATTTTTCACACCGTTTGAAGCTCTTCATATTTTTCACACGTTTTCAGATTCTTCATGTTTTTGATCACCGTTTCATGCTCCTCCTATTTTTCAGACCGTTTCATACTCCTCATATTTTTGACACCTTTTGAAGGTCTTCACATTTATCACACCTTTTCAGGCTCTTCATGTTTTTCAACCCCGCTTCATGATCCTCCTATATTTCAGAGCGTTTCATGCTCCTCATATTTTTGACACCTTTTGAAGCTCTTCACATTTTTCACACCTTTTCCGGCTCTTCATGTTTTTCAACTCCGCTTCATGCTCCTCGTATTTTTCACATCGTTTCAGGCTCCGCATATTTTTGACTCCTTTTGAAGCTCTTCATATTTTTCACACGTTTTCAGGCCCTTCATGTTTTTGAACACCGCTTCATGCTCCTCCTATTTTTCAGACGGTTTCAGGCTGCTCGTATTTTTCAGACCGTTTCATGCTTTGATATTTTTGACAATTTTATAAACTCTTCATATTTTTCACACTTTTTCAGGCTCTTCATGTATTTGAACACCGCTTCATGCTCCTCACATTTCTCACACCTTTTGAAGCTCTTCATATTTTTCTCACCTTTTCAGGCTCCTCATGTTTTTGAACACCGCTTCATGCTCCTATTTTTCAAACTTTTTGAAGCTCTTCATGTTTTTCACACCTTATCAGCCTCTTCATGTTTTTGAACACCTCTTCATGCTACTCCTATTTTTCAGACCTTTTCATGCTCCTCATGTATTTCACACGTTTTGAAGCTCTTCATATTTTTCACACCTTTTGAAGCTCTTCATATTTTTCACAGCTTTTCAGGCTCTTCAATTTTTCAACACCGTTTCATTCTTCTCCTATTTTTCAGACCGTTTCATGCTCATCTCATTTTTGACACCTTTTGAAGCTCTTCATATTTTTCACATCTTTTGAAGCTCTTCATATTTTTCACAGCTTTTCAGGCTGTACATGTTTTTGAAGACCACTTCATGCTCCTCATCTTTTTCAGACCGTTTCATGCTCCTGATATTTTTCACACCGTTTGAAGCTCTTCATATTTTTCACACGTTTTCAGACTCTTCATGTTTTTCAACACCGCTTCATGATCCTCTTATATTTCAGACCGTTTCATGCTCCTCATATTTTTGACACCTTTTGAAGCTCTTCACATTTTTCACACCTTTTCCGGCTCTTCATGTTTTTCAACACCGCTTCATGATCCTCTTATATTTCAGACCGTTTCATGCTCCTCATATTTTTGACACCTTTTGAAGCTCTTCACATTTTTCACACCTTTTCCGGCTCTTCATGTTTTTCAACACCGCTTCATGCTCCTCCTATTTTTCAGATCGTTTCAGGCTTCGCATATTTTTGACTCCTTTTGAAGCTCTTCATATTTTTCACACGTTTTCAGGCCCTTCATATTTTTGAACACCGCTTCATGCTCCTCCTATTTTTCACACGTTTTCAGACTCTTCATGTTTTTCAACACCGCTTCATGATCCTCTTATATTTCAGACCGTTTCATGCTCCTCATATTTTTGACAATTTTATAAGCTATTCATATTTTTCACACATTTTCAGGCTCTTCATGTTTTTGAACACCGCTTCATGCTCCTCCTATTTTTCAAACCTTTTGAAGCTCTTAATGTTTTTCACGCCTTAACATCCTCTTCATGTTTTTGAACATCTCTCCATGCTCCTCATATTTTTGACAATTTTATAAGCTCTTCATATTTATCACACTTTTTCAGGCTCTTCATGTTTTTGAACACCGCTTCATCCTCCTCCTATTTTTCAAACCTTTTGAAGCTCTTCATATTTTTCACACTTTTTCAGGCTCTTCATGTTTTGAACACCACTTCATGCTCCTCCTATTTTTCAGACCGTTTCATGCTCCTCAGGTATTTCATACCTTTTCAAGCTCTTCATAATTTTCACACCTTTTCATGCTCTTCATGTTTTTGAACACCATTTCATGCTCCTCCTATTTTTCAGACCTTTTCATGCTCCTCATGTATTTCACACGTTTTGAAGCTCTTCATATTTTTCACACCTTTTCAGGCTCTTCATGTTTTTGAACACTGCTTCATGCTCCTCCTATTTTTCAGACAGTTTCAAGCTCCTCATATTTTTGACACCTTTTGAAGCTCTTCATATTTTTCACACCTTTTTAGGCTCTCCATGTTTCTGAACAGCACTTCATGCTCCTCCTATTTTTCAGATCGTATCATGCTTCTCATATTTTTCACACCTTTTGGAGCTCTTCATATTTTTCACATCTTTTCAGGCTCTTCATGTTTTTCAACACCACTTCATGCTCCTCCTATTTTTCAGAGAGATTCATGCTCCACATATATTTCACACCTTTTGAAGCTCTTCATATTTTTCACACATTTTCAGGCTCTTCATTTTTTTCCACACCACTTCATGCTTCTCCTATTTTTCAGACTGTTTCATGCTCCTCATGTATTTCAAACCTTTGAAGCTTTTCATATTTTTCACACATTTTCAGTCTCTTCATGTTTTTGAACACCATTTCATGCTCCTCCTATTTTTCAGACCGTTTCATGCTTTTCATATTTTTGACATCTTTTGAAGCTCTTCATATTTTTCACACCTTTTGAAGCTCCTCATATATTTCACACCTTTTGAAGCTCTTCATATTTTTCACACATTTTCAGGCTCTTCATGTTTTTGAACACCACTTCATGCTCCTCCTATTTTTCAGAGAGTTTCATGCTCCTCATGTATTTCACACCTTTTGAAGCTCTTCATATTTTTCACACATTTTCAGGCTCTTCATGTTTTTCAACACCGCTTCATGTTCCTCCTATTTTTCAGATCGTTTCAGGCTTCGCATATTTTTGACTCCTTTTGAAGCTCTTCATAGTTTTCACACGTTTTCAGGCCCTTCATGTTTTTGAACACCGCTTCATGCTCCTCCTATTTTTCAGACGTTTTCAGGCTGCTCTTATTTTTCAGACCGTTTCATGCTCCTCATATTTTTGACAATTTTATAAGCTATTCATATTTTTCACACATTTTCAGGCTCTTCATGTTTTTGAACACCGCTTCATGCTCCTCCTATTTTTCAAACCTTTGAAGCTCTTAATGTTTTTCACGCCTTATCATCCTCTTCATGTTTTTGAACATCTCTCCATGCTCCTCATATTTTTGACAATTTTATAAGCTCTTCATATTTATCACACTTTTTCAGGCTCTTCATGTTTTTGAACACCGCTTCATCCTCCTCCTATTTTTCAAACCTTTTGAAGCTCTTCATTTTTTTCACACTTTTTCAGGCTCTTCATGTTTTGAACACCGCTTCATGCTCCTCCTATTTTTCAGACCGTTTCATGCTCCTCAGGTATTTCATACCTTTTCAAGCTCTTCATATTTTTCACACCTTTTCATGTTCTTCACGTTTTTGAACAACACTTCATGCTCCTCCTACTTTTCAGACTGTTTCATGCTCATCTCATTTTTGACACCTTTTCAGGGTCTTCATATTTTTCAAAGTTTTGAAGATCTTCATATTTTTCACACTTTTTCAGGCTCTTCATGTTTTGAACACTGCTTCATGCTCCTCCTATTTTTCAGACCGTTTCATTCTCCTCATGTTTTTCACACCTTTTGAAGCTCTTCATAATTTTCACACCTTTTCATGCTCTTCATGTTTTTGAACACCATTTCATGCTCCTCCTATTTTTCAGACCTTTTCATGCTCCTCATGTATTTCACACGTTTTGAAGCTCTTCATATTTTTCACACCTTTTCAGGCTCTTCATTTTTTTGAACACTGCTTCATGCTCCTCCTATTTTTCAGACAGTTTCAAGCTCCTCATATTTTTGACACCTTTTGAAGCTCTTCATATTTTTCACACCTTTTTAGGCTCTCCATGTTTCTGAACACCACTTCATGCTCCTCCTATTTTTCAGATCGTATCATGCTTCTCATATTTTTCACACCTTTTGGAGCTCTTCATATTTTTCACATCTTTTCAGGCTCTTCATGTTTTTCAACACCACTTCATGCTCCTCCTATTTTTCAGAGAGATTCATGCTCCACATATATTTCACACCTTTTGAAGCTCTTCATATTTTTCACACCTTTTCAGGCTCTTCATTTTTTTCCACACCACTTCATGCTTCTCCTATTTTTCAGACTGTTTCATGCTCCTCATGTATTTCAAACCTTTGAAGCTTTTCATATTTTTCACACATTTTCAGGCTCTTCATGTTTTTGAACACCATTTCATGCTCCTCCTATTTTTCAGACCGTTTCATGCTTTTCATATTTTTGACATCTTTTGAAGCTCTTCATATTTTTCACACCTTTTGAAGCTCCTCATATATTTCACACCTTTTGAAGCTCTTCATATTTTTCACACATTTTCAGGCTCTTCATGTTTTTGAACACCACTTCATGCTCCTCCTATTTTTCAGAGTTTCATGCTCCTCATGTATTTCACACCTTTTGAAGCTCTTCATATTTTTCACACCTTTTCAGGCTGTTCATGTTTTTCCACATCACTTCATGCTTCTCCTATTTTTCAGACCGTTTCATGCTCCTCATGTATATCACACCTTTGAAGCTTTTCATATTTTTCACACCTTTTCAGGCTCTTCATGTATTTGAACACCATTTAATGCTCCTCCTATTTTTCAGACAGTTTCATGCTCTTCATATTTTTGACACCTTTTGAAGCTCTTCATATTTTTCACACCTTTTCAGGCTCTTCATATATTTCACACCTTTTCAGGCTCTTCATGTTTTTCAACACCGCTTCATGATCCTCCTATATTTCAGAGCGTTTCATGCTCCTCATATTTTTGACACCTTTTGAAGCTCTTCACATTTTTCACACCTTTTCCGGCTCTTCATGTTTTTCAACTCCGCTTCATGCTCCTCCTATTTTTCAGATCGTTTCAGGCTCCACATATTTTTGACTCCTTTTGAAGCTCTTCATAATTTTCACCCGTTTTCAGGCCCTTCATGTTTTTGAACACCGCTTCATGCTCCTCCTATTTTTCAGACGGTTTCAGGCTGCTCGTATTTTTCACACCGTTTCATGCTCCTCATATTTTTGACAATTTTATAAGCTCTTCATATTTTTCACACTTTTTCAGGCTCTTCATGTTTTTGAACACCGCTTCATGCTCCTCTTATTTTTCAAACCTTTTGAAGCTGTTCATATTTTTCACACTTTTTCAGGCTCTTCATGTTTTGAACACCGCTTCATGCTCCTCCTATTTTTCAGATCGTTTCATGCTCCTCAGGTATTTCACACCTTTTGAAACTCTTCATATTTTTCACACCTTTTCAGGCTCTTCACGTTTTTGAACACCGCTCATGCTCCTCCTATTTTTCAGACGGTTTCAGGCTGCTCGTATTTTTCAGACCGTTTCATGCTCCTCATATTTTTGACAATTTTATAAGCTCTTCATATTTTTCACACTTTTTCAGGCTCTTCATGTTTCGAACACTGCTTCATGCTCCTCCTATTTTTCAGACCGTTTCATTCTCCTCATGTTTTTCACACCGTTTGAAGCTCTTCATATTTTTCACACGTTTTCAGATTCTTCATGTTTTTGATCACCGTTTCATACTCCTCCTATTTTTCAGACCTTTTCATACTCCTCATATTTTTGACACCTTTTGAAGCTCTTCACATTTATCACACCTTTTCAGGCTCTTCATGTTTTTCAACACCGCTTCATGATCCTCCTATATTTCAGAGCGTTTCATGCTCCTCATATTTTTGACACCTTTTGAAGCTCTTCACATTTATCACACCTTTTCCGGCTCTTCATGTTTTGAACAACGCTTCATGCTCCTCCTATTTTTCAGACGGTTTCAGGCTGCTTGTATTTTTCAGACCGTTTCATGCTCCTCATATTTTTGACAATTTTATAAGCTCTTCATATTTTTCACACTTTTTCAGGCTCTTCATGTTTTGAACACCGCTTCATGCTCCTCCTATTTTTCAGACGGTTTCAGGCTGCTCGTATTTTTGAGACCGTTTCATGCTCCTCATATTTTTGACAATTTTATAAGCTCTTCATATTTTTCACACTTTTTCAGGCTCTTCATGTTTTGAACACCGCTTCATGCTCCTCCTATTTTTCAGACCGTTTCATGCTCCTCAGGTATTTCACACCTTTTCAAGCTCTTCATATTTTTCACACCTTTTCAGGCTCTTCACGTTTTTGAACAACACTTCATGCTCCTCCTACTTTTCAGACTGTTTCATGCTCATCTCATTTTTGACACCTTTTCAGGGTCTTCATATTTTTCAAACTTTTGAAGATCTTCATATTTTTCACACTTTTTCAGGCTCTTCATGTTTTGAACACTGCTTCATGCTCCTCCTATTTTTCAGACCGTTTCATTCTCCTCATGTTTTTCACACCTTTTGAAGCTCTTCATAATTTTCACACCTTTTCATGCTCTTCATGTTTTTGAACACCGTTTCATGCTCGTCCTATTTTTCAGACCATTTCAAGCTCCTCATATTTTTGAAACCTTTTGAAGCTCTTCATATTTTTCACACCTTTTCAGGCTTTTCATGTATTTGAACACCGCTTCATGCTCCTCACATTTCTCACACCTTTTGAAGCTCTTCATATTTTTCACACTTTTTCAGGCTGTTTATAGTTTTCAACACCGCTGCATGATTCTCCTATATTTGAGACCATTTCATGCTCCTAATATTTTTGACATTTTTTGAAGCTCTTCATATTTTTCACAACTTTTGAAGCTCTTCCTATTTTTCACAGGTTTTCAGGCTCTTCATGTTTTTCAACACCGCTTCATGCTCCTCCTATTGTTCCGACCGTTTCATGCTCATCTCATTTTTGACACCTTTTGAAGGTCTTCATGTTTTTCACACCTTTTGAAGCTCTTCATATTTTTCACTTCTTTTCAGGCTCTTCATGTTTTTTAACACCGCTTCATGCTCCACATATTTTTCAGATCGTTTCATGCTCCTCATATTTTTGACATCTTTTGAAGCTCTTCACGTTTTTCACACATTTTCAGGCTCTTCCTGTTTTTCAACACCGCTTGATGATCCTCCTATATTTCAGACCGTTTCATGCTCCTCATATTTTTGACACCTTTTGAAGCTCTTCATATTTTTCACACCTTTTCAGACTCTTCATGTTTTTCAACATAGCTTCATGCTGCTCCTATTTTTCAGACCGTTTCATGCTCATCTCTTTTTTGACAACTTTTGAAGCTCTTCATATTTTCATACCTTTTGAAGCTCTTCATATTTTTCACACGTTTTCAGGCTCTTCATGTTTTTCAACACCGCTTCATGCTCCTCCTATTTTTCAGACCGTTTCGTGCTCCTCATATTTTTGACACGTTTTGAATCTCTTCATATTTTTCACACCTTTTCCGTCTCTTCTTGTTTTTCAACACCGCTTCTTGCTCCTCCTATTTTTCAGACCGTTTCATGCTCCTCATATTGTTGACACCTTTTGAAGCACTTCATATTTTTCACACCTTTTCAGGCTCTTCATATTTTTGAACATCGCTTCATGTTCCTCCTGTTTTTCACACCTTTTGAAGCTCTTCATATTTTTCACACCTTTTCAGGCTCTTCAGGTTTTTGAACACCTCTTCATGCTCCTCCTATTTTTCAGACCGTTTCATGCTCCTCATGTATTTCACACCTTTTGAAGCTCTTCATATTTTTCACACCTTTTCAGGCTCTCCATGTTTCTGAACACCACTTCCTGCTCCTCCTATTTTTGAGGCCGTTTCATGCTCATCTCATTTTTGACACCTTCTGAAGCTCTTCATTTTTTTCACACCTTTTGAGCTCTTCATATTCTTCACACGTTTTCAGGCTCTTCATGTATTTCAATAACGCTTCTTACTCCTCCTATTTTTCAGACCGTATCATGCTCCTCATATTTTTGACACCTTTTGAAGCTCTTCACATTTATCACACCTTTTCAGGCTCTTCATGTTTTTCAACACCGCTTCATGATCCTCTTATATTTCAGACCGTTTCATGCTCCTCATATTTTTGACACCTTTTGAAGCTCTTCACATTTTTCACACCTTTTCCGGCTCTTCATGTTTTTCAACACCGCTTCATGCTCCTCCTATTTTTCAGATCGTTTCAGGCTCCGCATATTTTTGACACCTTTTGAAGCACTTCATATTTTTCACACCTTTTCAGGCTCTTCATATTTTTGAACATCGCTTCATGTTCCTCCTGTTTTTCACACCTTTTGAAGCTCTTCATATTTTTCACACCTTTTCAGGCTCTTCAGGTTTTTGAACACCTCTTCATGCTCCTCCTATTTTTCAGACCGTTTCATGCTCCTCATGTATTTCACACCTTTTGAAGCTCTTCATATTTTTCACACCTTTTCAGGCTCTCCATGTTTCTGAACACCACTTCCTGCTCCTCCTATTTTTGAGGCCGTTTCATGCTCATCTCATTTTTGACACCTTCTGAAGCTCTTCATTTTTTTCACACCTTTTGAGCTCTTCATATTCTTCACACGTTTTCAGGCTCTTCATGTATTTCAATAACGCTTCTTACTCCTCCTATTTTTCAGACCGTATCATGCTCCTCATATTTTTGACACCTTTTGAAGCTCTTCACATTTATCACACCTTTTCAGGCTCTTCATGTTTTTCAACACCGCTTCATGATCCTCTTATATTTCAGACCGTTTCATGCTCCTCATATTTTTGACACCTTTTGAAGCTCTTCACATTTTTCACACCTTTTCCGGCTCTTCATGTTTTTCAACACCGCTTCATGCTCCTCCTATTTTTCAGATCGTTTCAGGCTCCGCATATTTTTGACTCCTTTTGAAGCTCTTCATATTTTTCACACGTTTTCAGGCCCTTCATGTTTTTGAACACCGCTTCATGCTCCTCCTATTTTTCAGACGTTTTCAGGCTGCTCGTATTTTTCAGACCGTTTCATGCTCCTCATATTTTTGACAATTTTATAAGCTCTTCATATTTTTCACACATTTTCAGGCTCTTCATGTTTTTGAACACCGCTTCATGCTCCTCCTATTTTTCAAACCTTTTGAAGCTCTTAATCTTTTTCACGCCTTATCAGCCTCTTCATGTTTTTGAACATCTCTCCATGCTCCTCATATTTTTGACAATTTTATAAGCTCTTCATATTTATCACACTTTTTCAGGCTCTTCATGTTTTTGAACACCGCTTCATCCTCCTCCTATTTTTTAAACCTTTTGAAGCTCTTCATATTTTTCACACTTTTTCAGGCTCTTCATGTTTTGAACACCGCTTCATGCTCCTCCTATTTTTCAGACCGTTTCATGCTCCTCAGGTATTTCACACCTTTTCAAGCTCTTCATATTTTTCACAACTTTTCAGGCTCTTCACGTTTTTGAACAACACTTCATACTCCTCCTACTTTTCAGACTGTTTCATGCTCATCTCATTTTTGACACCTTTTCAGGGTCTTCATATTTTTCAAACTTTTGAAGATCTTCATATTTTTCACACTTTTTCAGGCTCTTCATGTTTTGAACACTGCTTCATGCTCCTCCTATTTTTCAGACCGTTTCATTCTCCTCATGTTTTTGACAACTTTTGAAGCTCTTCATAAATTTCACACCTTTTCATTCTCTTCATGTTTTTGAACACCATTTCATGCTCCTCCTATTTTTCAGACCTTTTCATGCTCCTCATGTATTTCACACGTTTTGAAGCTCTTCATATTTTTCACACCTTTTCAGGCTCTTCATGTTTGTGAACACTGCTTCATGCTCCTCCTATTTTTCAGACCGTTTCAAGCTCCTCATATTTTTGACACTTTTTGAAGCTCTTCATATTTTTCACACCTTTTTAGGCTCTCCATGTTTCTGAACACCACTTCATGCTCCTCCTATTTTTCAGACCGTATCATGCTTCTCATATTTTTCACACCTTTTGAAGCTCTTCATATTTTTCACAGCTTTTCAGGCTGCACATGATTTTGAACACGACTTCATGCTCCTCATCTTTTTCAGTCTGTTTCATGCTCCTCATATTTTTCACACCGTTTGAAGCTCTTCATATTTTTCACACGTTTTCAGGCTCTTCATGTTTTTGATCACCGTTTCATGCTCCTCCTATTTTTCAGACCGTTTCATGCTCCTCATATTTTTGACCATTTTATAAGCTCTTCATAATTTTCACACTTTTTTAGGCTCTTCATGTTTTTTAACACCGCTTCATGCTCCTCCTATTTTTCAAACTTTTTGAAGCTCTTCATGTTTTTCACACCTTATCAGACTCTTCATGTTTTTGAACACCTCTTCATGCTACTCCTATTTTTCAGACCTTTTCATGCTCCTCATGTATTTCACACGTTTTGAAGCTCTTCATATTTTTCACACCTTTTCAGACTCTTCATGTTTTTGAACACTGCTTCATGCTCCTCCTATTCTTCAGACCGTTTCAAGCCCTCATATTTTTGACACCTTTTGAAGCTCTTCATATTTTTCACACCTTTTCAGTCTCTTCATGTTTTTCAACTCCACTCATGCTCCTCCTCTTTTTGTGACCTTTTCATGCTCCTCATATTTTTGACACCTTTTGAAGCTCTTCATATTTTTCACACCTTTTGATGCTCTTCATATTTTTCACAGCTTTTCAGGGTCTTCAAGTTTTTCAACACTGTTTCATTCTCCTCCTATTTTTCAGACCGTTTCATGCTCATCTCATTTTTGACACCTTTTGAAGCTCTTCATATTTTTCACACCTTTTGAAGCTCTTCATATTTTACACGTTTTCAGGCTCTTCAAGTTTTTCAACATCGCTTCATGCTCCTCCTATTTTTCAGACCGTTTCATGCTCCTCATATTTTTGACACGTTTTGAGGCTCTTCATAATTTTCACACCATTTTAGGCTCTTCATGTTTTTGAACACCGTTTCATGCTCCTCGTATTTTTCACACCTTTTAAAGCTCTTCATATTTTCACACCTTTTCAGGCTCTCATGTTTTTGAACACAGCTTCATGCTCCTCCTATTTTTTATACCGTTTCATGATACTCATGTATTTCACACCTTTTGAAGCTCTTCATATTTTTCACACCTTTTCAGGCTGTACATGTTTCTGAAGACCACTTCATGCTCCTCATCTTTTTCAGACCGTTTCATGCTCCTGATATTTTTCACACCGTTTGAAGCTCTTCATATTATTCACACGTTTTCAGATTCTTCATGTTTTTGATCAACGTTTCATGCTCCTCATATTTTTGACACCTTTTGAAGCTCTTCACATTTATCACACCTTTTCAGGCTCTTCATGTTTTTCAACACCGCTTCTTGCTCCTCCATTTTTCACACCCTTTCATGCTTCTCATGTATTTCACACCTTTTGAAACTCTTCATATTTTTCACACCTTTTCAATGTCTTCATGTTTTTGAACACTGTTTCATGCTGCTCCTGTTTTTCAGACCATTTCATGATACTCATATTTTTGACACCTTTTGAAGCTCTTCATATTTTTCACACATTTTCAGGCTGTTTATAGTTTTCAAAACCGCTGCATGATTCTCCTATATTTGAGACCATTTCATGCTCCTCATATTTTTGACATTTTTTGAAGCTCTTCATATTTTTGACACCTTTTGAAGCTCTTCATATTTTTCACACATTTTCAGGCTCTTCATGTTTTTCAACACCGCTTCATGCTGCTCCTATTTTTCAGACCGTTTCATGCTCATCTCTTTTTTGACAACTTTTGAAGCTCTTCATATTTTCATACCTTTTGAAGCTCTTCATATTTTTCACACGTTTTCAGGCTCTTCATGTTTTTCAACACCGCTTCATGCTCCTCCTATTTTTCAGACCGTTTCATGCTCCTCATATTTTTGACACCTTTTGAAGCTCTTCTTATTTTTCACACCTTTTCAGACTCTTCATGTTTTTCAACACCGCTTCATGCTGCTCCTATTTTTCAGACCGTTTCATGCTCATCTCTTTTTTGACAACTTTTGAAGCTCTTCATATTTTCATACCTTTTGAAGCTCTTCATATTTTTCACACGTTTTCAGGCTCTTCATGTTTTTCAACACCGCTTCATGCTCCTCCTATTTTTCAGACCGTTTCATGCTCCTCATATTTTTGACACCTTTTGAAGCTCTTCATATTTTTCACACCTTTTCAGACTCTTCATGTTTTTCAACACCGCTTCATGCTGCTCCTATTTTTCAGACCGTTTCATGCTCATCTCTTTTTTGACAACTTTTGAAGCTCTTCATATTTTCATACCTTTTGAAGCTCTTCATATTTTCCACACGTTTTCAGGCTCTTCATGTTTTTCAACACCGCTTCATGCTCCTCCTATTTTTCAGACCGTTTCACGCTCCTCATATTTTTGACACGTTTTGAAGCTCTTCATATTTTCACACCTTTTCCGTCTCTTCTTGTTTTTCAACACCGCTTCTTGCTCCTCCTATTTTTCAGACCGTTTCATGCTCCTCATATTGTTGACACCTTTTGAAGCACTTCATAGTTTTCACACCTTTTCAGGCTCTTCATATTTTTGAACACCACTTCATGTTCCTCCTGTTTTTCACACCTTTTGAAGCTCTCCATATTTTTCACACCTTTTCAGGCTGTACATGTTTTTGAAGACCACTTCATGCTCCTCATCTTTTTCAGACCATTTCATGCACCTCATATTTTTCACACCGTTTGAAGCTCTTCATATTTTTCACACGTTTTCAGATTCTTCATGTTTTTGATCACCGTTTCATGCTCCTCCTATTTTTCAGACCGTTTCATGCTCCTCATATTTTTGACACCTTTTGAAGCTCTTCACATTTATCACACCTTTTCAGGCTCTTCATGTTTTTCAACACCACTTCATGATCCACCTATATTTCAGAGCGTTTCATGCTCCTCATATTTTTGACACCTTTTGAAGCTCTTCACATTTTTCACACCTTTTCCGGCTCTTCATGTTTTTCAACACCGCTTCATGCTCCTCCTATTTTTCAGATTGTTTCAGGCTCCGCATATATTTGACTCCTTTTTAAGCTCTTCATATTTTTCACACGTTTTCAGGCCCTTCATATTTTGGAACACCGCTTCATGCTCCTCCTATTTTTCAGACGGTTTCAGGCTGCTCGTATTTTTCAGACCGTTTCATGCTCCTCATATTTTTGACAATTTTATAAACTCTTCATATTTTTCACACTTTTTCAGGCTCTTCATGTTTTTGAGCACCGCTTCATGCTCCTCCTATTTTTCAAACCTTTTGAAGCTCTTCATGTTTTTCACACCTTATCAGCCTCTTCAAGTTTTTGAACATCTCTTCATGCTCCTCTTATTTTTGACAATTTTATAAGCTCTTCATATTTTTCACACTTTTTCAGGCTCTTCATGTTTTTGAACACCGCTTCATGCTCCTCCTATTTTTCAAACCTTTTGAAGCTCTTCATATTTTTCACACTTTTTCAGGCTCTTCATGTTTTGAACACCGCTTCATGCTCCTCCTATTTTTCAGACCGTTTCATGCTCCTCAGGTATTTCACACCTTTTCAAGCTCTTCATATTTTTCACACCTTTTCAGGCTCTTCACGTTTTTGAACAACACTTCATGCTCCTCCTAATTTTCAGACTGTTTCATGCTCATCTCATTTTTGACACCTTTTCAGGGTCTTCATATTTTTCAAAGTTTTGAAGATCTTCATATTTTTCACACTTTTTCAGGCTCTTCATGTTTTGAACACTGCTTCATGCTCCTCCTATTTTTCAGACCGTTTCATTCTCCTCATGTTTTTCACACCTTTTGAAGCTCTTCATAATTTTCACACCTTTTCATGCTCTTCATGTTTTTGAACACCGTTTCATGCTCGTCCTATTTTTCAGATCATTTCAAGCTCCTCATATTTTTGAAACCTTTTGAAGCTCTTCATATTTTTCACACCTTTTCCGTCTCTTCTTGTTTTTCAACACCGCTTCTTGCTCCTCCTATTTTTCAGACTGTTTCATGCTCCTCTTATTTTTGACAATTTTATAAGCTCTTCATATTTTTCACACTTTTTCAGGCTCTTCATGTTTTTGAACACCGCTTTATGCTCCTCCTATTTTTCAAACCTTTTGAAGCTCTTAATGTTTTTCACGCCTTAACATCCTCTTCATGTTTTTGAACATCTCTCCATGCTCCTCATATTTTTGACAATTTTATAAGCTCTTCATATTTATCACACTTTTTCAGGCTCTTCATGTTTTTGAACACCGCTTCATCCTCCTCCTATTTTTCAAACCTTTTGAAGCTCTTCATATTTTTCACACATTTTCAGGCTCTTCATGTTTTTGAACACCGCTTCATGCTCCTCCTATTTTTCAAACCTTTTGAAGCTCTTAATGTTTTTCACGCCTTAACATCCTCTTCATGTTTTTGAACATCTCTCCATGCTCCTCATATTTTGGACAATTTTATAAGCTCTTCATATTTATCACACTTTTTCAGGCTCTTCATGTTTTTGAGCACCGCTTCATGCTCCTCCTATTTTTCAAACCTTTTGAAGCTCTTCATGTTTTTCACACCTTATCAGCCTCTTCATGTTTTTGAACATCTCTTCATGCTCCTCTTATTTTTGACAATTTTATAAGCTCTTCATATTTTTCACACTTTTTCAGGCTCTTCATGTTTTTGAGCACCGCTTCATGCTCCTCCTATTTTTCAAACCTTTTGAAGCTCTTCATGTTTTTCACACTTTTTCAGGCTCTTCATGTTTTGAACACCGCTTCATGCTCCTCCTATTTTTCAAACCTTTTGAAGCTCTTAATGTTTTTCACGCCGTAACATCCTCTTCATGTTTCTGAACATCTCTCCATGCTCCTCATATTTTTGACAATTTTATAAGCTCTTCATATTTATCACACTTTTTCAGGCTCTTCATGTTTTTGAACACCGCTTCATCCTCCTCCCATTTTTCAAACCTTTTGAAGCTCTTCATATTTTTCACACTTTTTCAGGCTCTTCATGTTTTTGAACACCGCTTCATGCTCCTCCTATTTTTCAAACCTTTTGAAGCTCTTCATATTTTTCACACTTTTTCAGGCTCTTCATGTTTTGAACACCGCTTCATGCTCCTCCTATTTTTCAGACCGTTTCATGCTCCTCAGGTATTTCACACCTTTTCAAGCTCTTCATATTTTTCACACCTTTTCAGGCTCTTCACGTTTTTGAACAACACTTCATGCTCCTCCTAATTTTCAGACTGTTTCATGCTCATCTCATTTTTGACACCTTTTCAGGGTCTTCATATTTTTCAAAGTTTTGAAGATCTTCATATTTTTCACACTTTTTCAGGCTCTTCATGTTTTGAACACTGCTTCATGCTCCTCCAATTTTTCAGACCGTTTGATTCTCCTCATGTTTTTCACACCTTTTGAAGCTCTTCATAATTTTCACACCTTTTCATGCTCTTCATGTTTTTGAACACCGTTTCATGCTCGTCCTATTTTTCAGATTATTTCAAGCTCCTCATATTTTTGAAACCTTTTGAAGCTCTTCATATTTTTCACACCTTTTCCGTCTCTTCTTGTTTTTCAACACCGCTTCTTGCTCCTCCTATTTTTCAGACTGTTTCATGCTCCTCATATTGTTGACACCTTTTGAAGCACTTCATATTTTTGACACCTTTTCAGGCTCTTCATATTTTTGAACGCTGCTTCATGTTCCTCCTGTTTTTCACACCTTTTGAAGCTCTTCATGTTTTTCACACCTTATCAGCCTCTTCATGTTTTTGAACATCTCTCCATGCTCCTCTTATTTTTGACAATTTTATAAGCTCTTCATATTTTTCACACGTTTTCAGATTCTTCATGTTTTTCAACCCCGCTTCATGATCCTCCTATATTTCAGACCGTTTCATGCTCCTCATATTTTTGACACCTTTTGAAGCTCTTCACATTTTTCACACCTTTTCCGGCTCTTCATGTTTTTCAACTCCGCTTCATGCTCCTCGTATTTTTCAGATCGTTTCAGGCTCCGCATATTTTTGACTCCTTTTGAAGCTCTTCATATTTTTCACACGTTTTCAGGCCCTTCATGTTTTTTAACACCGCATCATGCTCCTCCTATTTTTCAGACGGTTTCAGGCTGCTCGTATTTTTCAGACCGTTTCATGCTCCTGATATTTTTGACAATTTTATAAGCTCTTCATATTTTTCACACTTTTTCAGGCTCTTCATGTATTTGAACACCGCTTCATGCTCCTCACATTTCTCACACCTTTTGAAGCTCTTCATATTTTTCTCACCTTTTCAGGCTCCTCATGTTTTTGAACACCGCTTCATGCTCCTCCTATTTTTCAAACTTTTTGAAGCTCTTCATGTTTTTCACACCTTATCAGCCTCTTCATGTTTTTGAACACCTCTTCATGCTACTCCTATTTTTCAGACCTTTTCATGCTCCTCATGTATTTCACACGTTTTGAAGCTCTTCATATTTTTCACACCTTTTGAAGCTCTTCATATTTTTCACAGCTTTTCAGGCTCTTCAATTTTTCAACCTGTTTCATTCTTCTCCTATTTTTCAGACCGTTTCATGCTCATCTCATTTTTGACACCTTTTGAAGCTCTTCATATTTTTCACATCTTTTGAAGCTCTTCATATTTTTCACACCTTTTCAGGCTGTACATGTTTTTGAAGACCACTTCATGCTCCTCATCTTTTTCAGACCGTTTCATGCTCCTGATATTTTTCACACCGTTTGAAGCTCTTCATATTTTTCACACGTTTTCAGACTCTTCATGTTTTTCAACACCGCTTCATGATCCTCTTATATTTCAGACCGTTTCATGCTCCTCATATTTTTGACACCTTTTGAAGCTCTTCACATTTTTCACACCTTTTCCGGCTCTTCATGTTTTTCAACACCGCTTCATGATCCTCTTATATTTCAGACCGTTTCATGCTCCTCATATTTTTGACACCTTTTGAAGCTCTTCACATTTTTCACACCTTTTCCGGCTCTTCATGTTTTTCAACACCGCTTCATGCTCCTCCTATTTTTCAGATCGTTTCAGGCTTCGCATATTTTTGACTCCTTTTGAAGCTCTTCATATTTTTCACACGTTTTCAGGCCCTTCATGTTTTTGAACACCGCTTCATGCTCCTCCTATTTTTCAGACGTTTTCAGGCTGCTCGTATTTTTCAGACCGTTTCATGCTCCTCATATTTTTGACAATTTTATAAGCTATTCATATTTTTCACACATTTTCAGGCTCTTCATGTTTTTGAACACCGCTTCATGCTCCTCCTATTTTTCAAACCTTTTGAAGCTCTTAATGTTTTTCACGCCTTAACATCCTCTTCATGTTTTTGAACATCTCTCCATGCTCCTCATATTTTTGACAATTTTATAAGCTCTTCATATTTATCACACTTTTTCAGGCTCTTCATGTTTTTGAACACCGCTTCATCCTCCTCCTATTTTTCAAACCTTTTGAAGCTCTTCATATTTTTCACACTTTTTCAGGCTCTTCATGTTTTGAACACCGCTTCATGCTCCTCCTATTTTTCAGACCGTTTCATGCTCCTCAGGTATTTCATACCTTTTCAAGCTCTTCATATTTTTCACACCTTTTCAGGCTCTTCACGTTTCTGAACAACACTTCATGCTCCTCCTACTTTTCAGACTGTTTCATGCTCATCTCATTTTTGACACCTTTTCAGGGTCTTCATATTTTTCAAACTCTTGAAGATCTTCATATTTTTCACACTTTTTCAGGCTCTTCATGTTTTGAACACTGCTTCATGCTCCTCCTATTTTTCAGACCGTTTCATTCTCCTCATGTTTTTGACACCTTTTGAAGCTCTTCATAATTTTCACACCTTTTCATGCTCTTCATGTTTTTGAACACCATTTCATGCTCCTCCTATTTTTCAGACCTTTTCATGCTCCTCATGTATTTCACACGTTTTGAAGCTCTTCATATTTTTCACACCTTTTCAGGCTCTTCATGTTTTTGAACACTGCTTCATGCTCCTCCTATTTTTCAGACAGTTTCAAGCTCCTCATATTTTTGACACCTTTTGAAGCTCTTCATATTTTTCACACCTTTTTAGGCTCTCCATGTTTCTGAACACCACTTCATGCTCCTCCTATTTTTCAGATCGTATCATGCTTCTCATATTTTTCACACCTTTTGGAGCTCTTCATATTTTTCACATCTTTTCAGGCTCTTCATGTTTTTCAACACCACTTCATGCTACTCCTATATTTCAGAGAGATTCATGCTCCACATATATTTCACACCTTTTGAAGCTCTTCATATTTTTCACACATTTTCAGGCTCTTCATTTTTTTCCACACCACTTCATGCTTCTCCGATTTTTCAGACTGTTTCATGCTCCTCATGTATTTCAAACCTTTGAAGCTTTTCATATTTTTCACACATTTTCAGGCTCTTCATGTTTTTGAACACCATTTCATGCTCCTCCTATTTTTCAGACCGTTTCATGCTTTTCATATTTTTGACATCTTTTGAAGCTCTTCATATTTTTCACACCTTTTGAAGCTCCTCATATATTTCACACCTTTTGAAGCTCTTCATATTTTTCACACATTTTCAGGCTCTTCATGTTTTTGAACACCACTTCATGCTCCTCCTATTTTTCAGAGAGTTTCATGCTCCTCATGTATTTCACACCTTTTGAAGCTCTTCATATTTTTCACACATTTTCAGGCTCTTCATGTTTTTCAACACCGCTTCATGCTCCTCCTATTTTTCAGATCGTTTCAGGCTTCGCATATTTTTGACTCCTTTTGAAGCTCTTCATATTTTTCACACGTTTTCAGGCCCTTCATGTTTTTGAACACCGCTTCATGCTCCTCCTATTTTTCAGACCGTTTCATGCTCCTCAGGTATTTCATACCTTTTCAAGCTCTTCATATTTTTCACACCTTTTCAGGTTCTTCACGTTTTTGAACAACACTTCATGCTCCTCCTACTTTTCAGACTGTTTCATGCTCATCTCATTTTTGACACCTTTTCAGGGTCTTCATATTTTTCAAAGTTTTGATGATCTTCATATTTTTCACACTTTTTCAGGCTCTTCATGTTTTGAACACTGCTTCATGCTCCTCCTATTTTTCAGACCGTTTCATTCTCCTCATGTTTTTCACACCTTTTGAAGCTCTTCATAATTTTCACACCTTTTCATGCTCTTCATGTTTTTGAACACCATTTCATGCTCCTCCTATTTTTCAGACCTTTTCATGCTCCTCATGTATTTCACACGTTTTGAAGCAATTCATATTTTTCACACCTTTTCAGGCTCTTCATGTTTTTGAACACTGCTTCATGCTCCTCCTATTTTTCAGACAGTTTCAAGCTCCTCATATTTTTGACACCTTTTGAAGCTCTTCATATTTTTCACATCTTTTCAGGCTCTTCATGTTTTTCAACACCACTTCATGCTCCTCCTATTTTTCAGAGAGATTCATGCTCCACATATATTTCACACCTTTTGAAGCTCTTCATATTTTTCACACCTTTTCAGGCTCTTCATTTTTTTCCACACCACTTCATGCTTCTCCTATTTTTCAGACCGTTTCATGCTCCTCATGTATTTCAAACCTTTGAAGCTTTTCATATTTTTCACACATTTTCAGGCTCTTCATGTTTTTGAACACCATTTCATGCTCCTCCTATTTTTCAGACCGTTTCATGCTTTTCATATTTGTGACATCTTTTGAAGCTCTTCATATTTTTCACACCTTTTGAAGCTCCTCATATATTTCACACCTTTTGAAGCTCTTCATATTTTTCACACATTTTCAGGCTCTTCATGTTTTTGAACACCACTTCATGCTGCTCCTATTTTTCAGAGAGTTTCATGCTCCTCATGTATTTCACACCTTTTGAAGCTCTTCATATTTTTCACACCTTTTCAGGCTGTTCAAATTTTCCACATCACTTCATGCTTCTCCTATTTTTCAGACCGTTTCATGCTCCTCATGTATATCACACCTTTGAAGCTTTTCATATTTTTCACACCTTTTCAGGCTCTTCATGTTTTTGAACACCATTTAATGCTCCTCCTATTTTTCAGACAGTTTCATGCTCTTCATATTTTTGACACCTTTTGAAGCTCTTCATATTTTTCACACCTTTTCAGGCTCTTCATATATTTCACACCTTTTCAGGCTCTTCATGTTTTTGAACACCATTTCATGCTCCCCCTATTTTTCAGACCGTTTCATGCTCTTCATATTTTTGACACCTTTTGAAGCTCTCCATATTTTTCACACCTTTTGAAGCTCTTCATATATTTCACACCTTTTCAGGCTCTTCATGTTTTTAAACACCGCTTCATGCTCCTCCTATTTTTCAGACCGTTTCAGGCTCTTCATATTTTTTTTACACCTTTTGACGCTCTTCATATTTTTCACATCTTTTCAGGCTCTTCAGGTTTTTCAACACCACTTAATGCTCCTGCTATTTTTCAGACCGTTTAATGCTCCTCATGTAGTTCAAACCTTTTGAAGCTCTTCATATTTTTCACACCTTTTCAGGCTCTTCATGTTTTTGAACACCGCTTCATGCTCCTCCTATTTTTCACACGGTTTCATGCTCTTCATATTTTAGACAACTTTTGAAGCTCGTCATATTTTTCACACCTTTTCAGGCTCTTCATGTTTTTGAACATCGCTTCATGCTCCTTTATTTTTCAGACAATTTCTTGCTCCTCATATTTTTAAAACCTTTTGAAGCTCTTCAGATTTTTCACACCTTTTCAGGCACTTCATGTTTTTGAACACCGCTTCATGCTCCTCCTATATTTCAGACCGTTTCATGCTCCTCATATATTTGACACCTTTTCAAGCTCTTCATATTTTTCACAACTTTTCAGGCTCTTCATGTTTTTGAACACCGCTTCATGCTCCTCCTATTTTTCAGACCGTTTCATGCTCATCTCATTTTTGACACATTTTGAACTTCTTCATATTTTTCACACCTTTAAAGCTCTTCATATTTTTCACAACTTTTCAGTCTCTGCATTTTTTTGAACACCGCTTCATGCTCCTCCTATTTTTCAGACCGTTTCATGCTCCTCATGTATTTCACACCTCTTGAAGCTCTTCAAATTTTTCACACCTTTTCAGGCTCTTCATGTTTTTGATTACCGTTTCATCCTCCTCCTATTTTTCAGACCGTTTCATGCTCCTCATATTTTTCACTCCTTTTGAAGCTCTTCATATTTTTCCCACCTTTTCAGGCTCTTCATGTTTTTCAACACCAGTTCATGCTCCTCCTATTTTTCAGACCGTTTCAAGCTCCTCATAATTTTCACACCTTTTAAAGCTCTTCTTATTTTTCACACCTTTTCGGGCTCTTCATGTTTTTCAACACCGCTTCATGCTGCTCCTATTTTTCAGACCGTTTCATGCTCATCTCTTTTTTGACAACTTTTGAAGCTCTTCATATTTTCATACCTTTTGAAGCTCTTCATATTTTTCACACGTTTTCAGGCTCTTCATGTTTTTCAACACCGCTTCATGCTCCTCCTATTTTTCAGACCGTTTCGTGCTCCTCATATTTTTGACACGTTTTGAAGCTCTTCATATTTTTCACACCTTTTCCGTCTCTTCTTGTTTTTCAACACCGCTTCTTGCTCCTCTTATTTTTCAGACCGTTTCATGCTCCACATATTGTTGACACCTTTTGAAGCACTTCATATTTTTCACACCTTTTCAGGCTCTTCATATTTTTGAACACCGTTTTATGTTCCTCCTGTTTTTCACACCTTTTGAAGCTCTTCATATTTTTCACACCTTTTCAGGCTCTCCATTTTTCTGAACACCACTTCCTGCTCCTCCTATTTTTGAGGCCGTTTCATGCTCATCTCATTTTTGACACCTTCTGAAGCTCTTCATTTTTTTCACACCTTTTGAGCTCTTCATATTCTTCACACGTTTTCAGGCTCTTCATGTATTTCAATAACGCTTCTTACTCCTCCTATTTTTCAGACCGTTTCATGCTCCTCATATTTTTGACACCTTTTGAAGCTCTTCACATTTATCACACCTTTTCAGGCTCTTCATGTTTTTCAACACCGCTTCATGATCCTCTTATATTTCAGACCGTTTCATGCTCCTCATATTTTTGACACCTTTTGAAGCTCTTCACATTTTTCACACCTTTTCCGGCTCTTCATGTTTTTCAACACCGCTTCATGCTCCTCCTATTTTTCAGATCGTTTCAGGCTCCGCATATTTTTGACTCCTTTTGAAGCTCTTCATATTTTTCACACGTTTTCAGGCCCTTCATGTTTTTGAACACCGCTTCATGCTCCTCCTATTTTTCAGACGTTTTCAGGCTGCTCGTATTTTTCAGACCGTTTCATGCTCCTCATATTTTTGACAATTTTATAAGCTCTTCATATTTTTCACACATTTTCAGGCTCTTCATGTTTTTGAACACCGCTTCATGCTCCTCCTATTTTTCAAACCTTTTGAAGCTCTTAATGTTTTTCACACCTTATCAGCCTCTTCATGATTTTGAACATCTCTCCATGCTCCTCATATTTTTGACAATTTTATAAGCTCTTCATATTTATCACACTTTTTCAGGCTCTTCATGTTTTTGAACACCGCTTCATCCTCCTCCTATTTTTTAAACCTTTTGAAGCTCTTCATATTTTTCACACTTTTTCAGGCTCTTCATGTTTTGAACACCGCTTCATGCTCCTCCTATTTTTCAGACCGTTTCATGCTCCTCAGGTATTTCACACCTTTTCAAGCTCTTCATATTTTTCACAACTTTTCAGGCTCTTCACGTTTTTGAACAACACTTCATGCTCCTCCTACTTTTCAGACTGTTTCATGCTCATCTCATTTTTGACACCTTTTCAGGGTCTTCATATTTTTCAAACTTTTGAAGATCTTCATATTTTTCACACTTTTTCAGGCTCTTCATATTTTGAACACTGCTTCATGCTCCTCCTATTTTTCAGACCGTTTCATTCTCCTCATGTTTTTGACACCTTTTGAAGCTCTTCATAATTTTCACACCTTTTCATGCTCTTCATGTT
The DNA here is from genome assembly GCF_033118175.1 of Dama dama. NCBI lineage: Eukaryota > Metazoa > Chordata > Mammalia > Artiodactyla > Cervidae > Dama > Dama dama. The sequence goes on along the minus strand of NW_026870969.1, from coordinate 1,007,280 downwards.
TTTGAACACCATTTCATGCTCCTCCTATTTTTCAGACCTTTTCTTGCTCCTCATGTATTTCACACGTTTTGAAGCTCTTCATATTTTTCACACCTTTTCAGGCTCTTCATGTTTGTGAACACTGCTTCATGCTCCTCCTATTTTTCAGACCGTTTCAAGCTCCTCATATTTTTGACACTTTTTGAAGCTCTTCATATTTTTCACACCTTTTTAGGCTCTCCATGTTTCTGAACACCACTTCATGCTCCTCCTATTTTTCAGACCGTATCATGCTTCTCATATTTTTCACACCTTTTGGAGCTCTTCATATTTTTCACATCTTTTCAGGCTCTTCATGTTTTTCAACACCACTTCATGCTCCTCCTATTTTTCAGAGAGATACATGCTCCACATATATTTCACACCTTTTGAAGCTCTTCATATTTTTCACACTTTTTCAGGCTCTTCATTTTTTTCCACACCACTTCATGCTTCTCCTATTTTTCAGACCGTTTCATGCTCCTCATGTATTTCAAACCTTTGAAGCTTTTCAAATTTTTCACACATTTTCAGGCTCTTCATGTTTTTGAACACCATTTCATGCTCCTCCTATTTTTCAGACCGTTTCATGCTTTTCATATTTTTGACATCTTTTGAAGCTCTTCATATTTTTCACACCTTTTGAAGCTCCTCATATATTTCACACCTTTTGAAGCTCTTCATATTTTTCACACATTTTCAGGCTCTTCATGTTTTTGAACACCACTTCATGCTCCTCCTATTTTTCAGAGAGTTTCATGCTCCTCATGTATTTCACACCTTTTGAAGCTCTTCATATTTTTCACACCTTTTCAGGCTGTTCATGTTTTTCCACATCACTTCATGCTTCTCCTATTTTTCAGACCGTTTCATGCTCCTCATGTATATCACACCTTTGAAGCTTTTCATATTTTTCACACCTTTTCAGGCTCTTCATGTTTTTGAACACCATTTAATGCTCCTCCTATTTTTCAGACAGTTTCATGCTCTTCATATTTTTGACACCTTTTGAAGCTCTTCATATTTTTCACACCTTTTCAGGCTCTTCATATATTTCACACCTTTTCAGGCTCTTCATGTTTTTGAACACCATTTCATGCTCCCCCTATTTTTCAGACCGTTTCATGCTCTTCATATTTTTGACACCTTTTGAAGCTCTCCATATTTTTCACACCTTTTGAAGCTCTTCATATATTTCACACCTTTTCAGGCTCTTCATGTTTTTAAACACCGCTTCATGCTCCTCCTATTTTTCAGACCGTTTCAGGCTCTTCATATTTTTTTTACACCTTTTGACGCTCTTCATATTTTTCACATCTTTTCAGGCTCTTCAGGTTTTTCAACACCACTTAATGCTCCTGCTATTTTTCAGACCGTTTAATGCTCCTCATGTAGTTCAAACCTTTTGAAGCTCTTCATATTTTTCACACCTTTTCAGGCTCTTCATGTTTTTGAACACCGCTTCATGCTCCTCCTATTTTTCAGACGGTTTCATGCTCTTCATATTTTAGACAACTTTTGAAGCTCGTCATATTTTTCACACCTTTTCATGCTCTTCATGTTTTTGAACACCATTTCATGCTCCTCCTATTTTTCAGACCTTTTCATGCTCCTCATGTATTTCACACGTTTTGAAGCTCTTCATATTTTTCACACCTTTTCAGGCTCTTCATGTTTGTGAACACTGCTTCATGCTCCTCCTATTTTTCAGACCGTTTCAAGCTCCTCATATTTTTGACACTTTTTGAAGCTCTTCATATTTTTCACACCTTTTTAGGCTCTCCATGTTTCTGAACAGCACTTCATGCTCCTCCTATTTTTCAGACCGTATCATGCTTCTCATATTTTTCACACCTTTTGGAGCTCTTCATATTTTTCACATCTTTTCAGGCTCTTCATGTTTTTCAACACCACTTCATGCTCCTCCTATTTTTCAGAGAGATACATGCTCCACATATATTTCACACCTTTTGAAGCTCTTCATATTTTTCACACTTTTTCAGGCTCTTCATTTTTTTCCACACCACTTCATGCTTCTCCTATTTTTCAGACCGTTTCATGCTCCTCATGTATTTCAAACCTTTGAAGCTTTTCAAATTTTTCACACATTTTCAGGCTCTTCATGTTTTTGAACACCATTTCATGCTCCTCCTATTTTGCAGACCGTTTCATGCTTTTCATATTTTTGACATCTTTTGAAGCTCTTCATATTTTTCACACCTTTTGAAGCTCCTCATATATTTCACACCTTTTGAAGCTCTTCATATTTTTCACACATTTTCAGGCTCTTCATGTTTTTGAACACCACTTCATGCTGCTCCTATTTTTCAGAGAGTTTCATGCTCCTCATGTATTTCACACCCTTTGAAGCTCTTCATATTTTTCACACCTTTTCAGGCTGTTCATGTTTTTCCACATCACTTCATGCTTCTCCTATTTTTCAGACCGTTTCATGCTCCTCATGTATATCACACCTTTGAAGCTTTTCATATTTTTCACACCTTTTCAGGCTCTTCATGTTTTTGAACACCATTTAATGCTCCTCCTATTTTTCAGACAGTTTCATGCTCTTCATATTTTTGACACCTTTTGAAGCTCTTCATATTTTTCACACCTTTTCAGGCTCTTCATATATTTCACACCTTTTCAGGCTCTTCATGTTTTTGAACACCATTTCATGCTCCCCCTATTTTTCAGACCGTTTCATGCTCTTCATATTTTTGACACCTTTTGAAGCTCTCCATATTTTTCACACCTTTTGAAGCTCTTCATATATTTCACACCTTTTCAGGCTCTTCATGTTTTTAAACACCGCTTCATGCTCCTCCTATTTTTCAGACCGTTTCAGGCTCTTCATATTTTTTTTACACCTTTTGACGCTCTTCATATTTTTCACATCTTTTCAGGCTCTTCAGGTTTTTCAACACCACTTAATGCTCCTGCTATTTTTCAGACCGTTTAATGCTCCTCATGTAGTTCAAACCTTTTGAAGCTCTTCATATTTTTCACACCTTTTCAGGCTCTTCATGTTTTTGAACACCGCTTCATGCTCCTCCTATTTTTCAGACGGTTTCATGCTCTTCATATTTTAGACAACTTTTGAAGCTCGTCATATTTTTCACACCTTTTCATGCTCTTCATGTTTTTGAACACCATTTCATGCTCCTCCTATTTTTCAGACCTTTTCATGCTCCTCATGTATTTCACACGTTTTGAAGCTCTTCATATTTTTCACACCTTTTCAGGCTCTTCATGTTTGTGAACACTGCTTCATGCTCCTCCTATTTTTCAGACCGTTTCAAGCTCCTCATATTTTTGACACTTTTTGAAGCTCTTCATATTTTTCACACCTTTTTAGGCTCTCCATGTTTCTGAACACCACTTCATGCTCCTCCTATTTTTCAGACCGTATCATGCTTCTCATATTTTTCACACCTTTTGGAGCTCTTCATATTTTTCACATCTTTTCAGGCTCTTCATGTTTTTCAACACCACTTCACGCTCCTCCTATTTTTCAGAGAGATACATGCTCCACATATATTTCACACCTTTTGAAGCTCTTCATATTTTTCACACTTTTTCAGGCTCTTCATTTTTTTCCACACCACTTCATGCTTCTCCTATTTTTCAGACCGTTTCATGCTCCTCATGTATTTCAAACCTTTGAAGCTTTTCAAATTTTTCACACATTTTCAGGCTCTTCATGTTTTTGAACACCATTTCATGCTCCTCCTATTTTTCAGACCGTTTCATGCTTTTCATATTTTTGACATCTTTTGAAGCTCTTCATATTTTTCACACCTTTTGAAGCTCCTCATATATTTCACACCTTTTGAAGCTCTTCATATTTTTCACACATTTTCAGGCTCTTCATGTTTTTGAACACCACTTCATGCTCCTCCTATTTTTCAGAGAGTTTCATGCTCCTCATGTATTTCACACCTTTTGAAGCTCTTCATATTTTTCACACCTTTTCAGGCTGTTCATGTTTTTCCACATCACTTCATGCTTCTCCTATTTTTCAGACCGTTTCATGCTCCTCATGTATATCACACCTTTGAAGCTTTTCATATTTTTCACACCTTTTCAGGCTCTTCATGTTTTTGAACACCATTTAATGCTCCTCCTATTTTTCAGACAGTTTCATGCTCTTCATATTTTTGACACCTTTTGAAGCTCTTCATATTTTTCACACCTTTTCAGGCTCTTCATATATTTCACACCTTTTCAGGCTCTTCATGTTTTTGAACACCATTTCATGCTCCCCCTATTTTTCAGACCGTTTCATGCTCTTCATATTTTTGACACCTTTTGAAGCTCTCCATATTTTTCACACCTTTTGAAGCTCTTCATATATTTCACACCTTTTCAGGCTCTTCATGTTTTTAAACACCGCTTCATGCTCCTCCTATTTTTCAGACCGTTTCAGGCTCTTCATATTTTTTTTACACCTTTTGACGCTCTTCATATTTTTCACATCTTTTCAGGCTCTTCAGGTTTTTCAACACCACTTAATGCTCCTGCTATTTTTCAGACCGTTTAATGCTCCTCATGTAGTTCAAACCTTTTGAAGCTCTTCATATTTTTCACACCTTTTCAGGCTCTTCATGTTTTTGAACACCGCTTCATGCTCCTCCTATTTTTCACACGGTTTCATGCTCTTCATATTTTAGACAACTTTTGAAGCTCGTCATATTTTTCACACCTTTTCAGGCTCTTCATGTTTTTGAACATCGCTTCATGCTCCTTTATTTTTCAGACAATTTCTTGCTCCTCATATTTTTAAAACCTTTTGAAGCTCTTCAGATTTTTCACACCTTTTCAGGCACTTCATGTTTTTGAACACCGCTTCATGCTCCTCCTATATTTCAGACCGTTTCATGCTCCTCATATATTTGACACCTTTTCAAGCTCTTCATATTTTTCACAACTTTTCAGGCTCTTCATGTTTTTGAACACCGCTTCATGCTCCTCCTATTTTTCAGACCGTTTCATGCTCATCTCATTTTTGACACATTTTGAACTTCTTCATATTTTTCACACCTTTAAAGCTCTTCATATTTTTCACAACTTTTCAGTTTCTGCATTTTTTTGAACACCGCTTCATGCTCCTCCTATTTTTCAGACCGTTTCATGCTCCTCATGTATTTCACACCTTTTGAAGCTCTTCAAATTTTTCACACATTTTCAGGCTCTTCATGTTTTTGATTACCGTTTCATCCTCCTCGTATTTTTCAGACCGTTTCATGCTCCTCATATTTTTCACACCTTTTGAAGCTCTTCATATTTTTCCAACCTTTTCAGGCTCTTCATGTTTTTCAACACCAGTTCATGCTCCTCCTATTTTTCAGACCGTTTCAAGCTCCTCATAATTTTCACACCTTTTAAAGCTCTTCTTATTTTTCACACCTTTTCAGGCTCTTCATGTTTTTCAACACCGCTTCATGCTGCTCCTATTTTTCAGACCGTTTCATGCTCATCTCTTTTTTGACAACTTTTGAAGCTCTTCATATTTTCATACCTTTTGAAGCTCTTCATATTTTTCACACGTTTTCAGGCTCTTCATGTTTTTCAACACCGCTTCATGCTCCTCCTATTTTTCAGACCGTTTCGTGCTCCTCATATTTTTGACACGTTTTGAAGCTCTTCATATTTTTCACACCTTTTCCGTCTCTTCTTGTTTTTCAACACCGCTTCTTGCTCCTCCTATTTTTCAGACCGTTTCATGCTCCTCATATTGTTGACACCTTTTGAAGCACTTCATATTTTTCACACCTTTTCAGGCTCTTCATATTTTTGAACACCGTTTCATGTTCCTCCTGTTTTTCACACCTTTTGAAGCTCTTCATATTTTTCACACCTTTTCAGGCTCTCCATGTTTCTGAACACCACTTCCTGCTCCTCCTATTTTTGAGGCCGTTTCATGCTCATCTCATTTTTGACACCTTCTGAAGCTCTTCATTTTTTTCACACCTTTTGAGCTCTTCATATTCTTCACACGTTTTCAGGCTCTTCATGTATTTCAATAACGCTTCTTACTCCTCCTATTTTTCAGACCGTTTCATGCTCCTCATATTTTTGACACCTTTTGAAGCTCTTCACATTTATCAACCTTTTCAGGCTCTTCATGTTTTTCAACACCGCTTCATGATCCTCTTATATTTCAGACCGTTTCATGCTCCTCATATTTTTGACACCTTTTGAAGCTCTTCACATTTTTCACACCTTTTCGGCTCTTCATGTTTTTCAACACCGCTTCATGCTCCTCCTATTTTTCAGATCGTTTTTGGCTCCGCATATTTTTGACTCCTTTTGAAGCTCTTCATATTTTTCACACGTTTTCAGGCCCTTCATGTTTTTGAACACCGCTTCATGCTCCTCCTATTTTTCAGACGTTTTCAGGCTGCTCGTATTTTTCAGACCGTTTCATGCTCCTCATATTTTTGACAATTTTATAAGCTCTTCATATTTTTCACACATTTTCAGGCTCTTCATGTTTTTGAACACTGCTTCATGCTCCTCCTATTTTTCAAACCTTTTGAAGCTCTTAATGTTTTTCACACCTTATCAGCCTCTTCATGATTTTGAACATCTCTCCATGCTCCTCATATTTTTGACAATTTTATAAGCTCTTCATATTTATCACACTTTTTCAGGCTCTTCATGTTTTTGAACACCGCTTCATCCTCCTCCTATTTTTTAAACCTTTTGAAGCTCTTCATATTTTTCACACTTTTTCAGGCTCTTCATGTTTTGAACACCGCTTCATGCTCCTCCTATTTTTCAGACCGTTTCATGCTCCTCAGGTATTTCACACCTTTTCAAGCTCTTCATATTTTTCACAACTTTTCAGGCTCTTCACGTTTTTGAACAACACTTCATGCTCCTCCTACTTTTCAGACTGTTTCATGCTCATCTCATTTTTGACACCTTTTCAGGGTCTTCATATTTTTCAAACTTTTGAAGATCTTCATATTTTTCACACTTTTTCAGGCTCTTAATGTTTTGAACACTGCTTAATGCTCCTCCTATTTTTCAGACCGTTTCATTCTCCTCATGTTTTTGACACCTTTTGAAGCTCTTCATAATTTTCACACCTTTTCATGCTCTTCATGTTTTTGAACACCATTTCATGCTCCTCCTATTTTTCAGACCTTTTCATGCTCCTCATGTATTTCACACGTTTTGAAGCTCTTCATATTTTTCACACCTTTTCAGGCTCTTCATGTTTGTGAACACTGCTCATGCTCCTCCTATTTTTCAGACCGTTTCAAGCTCCTCATATTTTTGACACTTTTTGAAGCTCTTCATATTTTTCACACCTTTTTAGGCTCTCCATGTTTCTGAACACCACTTCATGCTCCTCCTATTTTTCAGACCGTTTCATGCTCCTCATGTATTTCACACCTTTTGAAGCTCTTCATATTTTTCACACCTTTTCAGGCTGTTCATGTTTTTCCACATCACTTCATGCTTCTCCTATTTTTCAGACCGTTTCATGCTCCTCATGTATATCACACCTTTGAAGCTTTTCATATTTTTCACACCTTTTCAAGCTCTTCATGTTTTTGAACACCATTTAATGCTCCTCCTATTTTTCAGACAGTTTCATGCTCTTCATATTTTTGACACCTTTTGAAGCTCTTCATATTTTTCACACCTTTTCAGGCTCTTCATATATTTCACACCTTTTCAGGCTCTTCATGTTTTTGAACACCATTTCATGCTCCCCCTATTTTTCAGACCGTTTCATGCTCTTCATATTTTTGACACCTTTTGAAGCTCTCCATATTTTTCACACCTTTTGAAGCTCTTCATATATTTCACACCTTTTCAGGCTCTTCATGTTTTTAAACACCGCTTCATGCTCCTCCTATTTTTCAGACCGTTTCAGGCTCTTCATATTTTTTTTACACCTTTTGACGCTCTTCATATTTTTCACATCTTTTCAGGCTCTTCAGGTTTTTCAACACCACTTAATGCTCCTGCTATTTTTCAGACCGTTTAATGCTCCTCATGTAGTTCAAACCTTTTGAAGCTCTTCATATTTTTCACACCTTTTCAGGCTCTTCATGTTTTTGAACACCGCTTCATGCTCCTCCTATTTTTCACACGGTTTCATGCTCTTCATATTTTAGACAACTTTTGAAGCTCGTCATATTTTTCACACCTTTTCAGGCTCTTCATGTTTTTGAACATCGCTTCATGCTCCTTTATTTTTCAGACAATTTCTTGCTCCTCATATTTTTAAAACCTTTTGAAGCTCTTCAGATTTTTCACACCTTTTCAGGCACTTCATGTTTTTGAACACCGCTTCATGCTCCTCCTATATTTCAGACCGTTTCATGCTCCTCATATATTTGACACCTTTTGAAGCTCTTCATATTTTTCACAACTTTTCAGGCTCTTCATGTTTTTGAACACCGCTTCATGCTCCTCCTATTTTTCAGACCGTTTCATGCTCATCTCATTTTTGACACATTTTGAACTTCTTCATATTTTTCACACCTTTAAAGCTCTTCATATTTTTCACAACTTTTCAGTCTCTGCCTTTTTTTGAACACCGCTTCATGCTCCTCCTATTTTTCAGACCGTTTCATGCTCCTCATGTATTTCACACCTTTTGAAGCTCTTCATATTTTTCACACCTTTTCAGGCTGTTCATGTTTTTCCACATCACTTCATGCTTCTCCTATTTTTCAGACCGTTTCATGCTCCTCATGTATATCACACCTTTGAAGCTTTTCATATTTTTCACACCTTTTCAGGCTCTTCATGTTTTTGAACACCATTTAATGCTCCTCCTATTTTTCAGACAGTTTCATGCTCTTCATATTTTTGACACCTTTTGAAGCTCTTCATATTTTTCACACCTTTTCAGGCTCTTCATATATTTCACACCTTTTCAGGCTCTTCATGTTTTTGAACACCATTTCATGCTCCCCCTATTTTTCAGACCGTTTCATGCTCTTCATATTTTTGACACCTTTTGAAGCTCTCCATATTTTTCACACCTTTTGAAGCTCTTCATATATTTCACACCTTTTCAGGCTCTTCATGTTTTTAAACACCGCTTCATGCTCCTCCTATTTTTCAGACCGTTTCAGGCTCTTCATATTCTTTTTACACCTTTTGACGCTCTTCATATTTTTCACATCTTTTCAGGCTCTTCAGGTTTTTCAACACCACTTAATGCTCCTGCTATTTTTCAGACCGTTTAATGCTCCTCATGTAGTTCAAACCTTTTGAAGCTCTTCATATTTTTCACACCTTTTCAGGCTCTTCATGTTTTTGAACACCGCTTCATGCTCCTTCTCTTTTTCACACGGTTTCATGCTCTTCATATTTTAGACAACTTTTGAAGCTCGTCATATTTTTCACACCTTTTCAGGCTCTTCATGTTTTTGAACATCGCTTCATGCTCCTTTATTTTTCAGACAATTTCTTGCTCCTCATATTTTTAAAACCTTTTGAAGCTCTTCAGATTTTTCACACCTTTTCAGGCACTTCATGTTTTTGAACACCGCTTCATGCTCCTCCTATATTTCAGACCGTTTCATGCTCCTCATATATTTGACACCTTTTGAAGCTCTTCATATTTTTCACAACTTTTCAGGCTCTTCATGTTTTTGAACACCGCTTCATGCTCCTCCTATTTTTCAGACCGTTTCATGCTCATCTCATTTTTGACACATTTTGAACTTCTTCATATTTTTCACACCTTTAAAGCTCTTCATATTTTTCACAACTTTTCAGTCTCTGCATTTTTTTGAACACCGCTTCATGCTCCTCCTATTTTTCAGACCGTTTCATGCTCCTCATGTATTTCACACCTTTTGAAGCTCTTCAAATTTTTCACACCTTTTCAGGCTCTTCATGTTTTTGATTACCGTTTCATCCTCCTCCTATTTTTCAGATCGTTTCATGCTCCTCATATTTTTCACACCTTTTGAAGCTCTTCATATTTTTCCCACCTTTTGAGGCTCTTCATGTTTTTCAACACCAGTTCATGCTCCTCCTATTTTTCAGACCGTTTCAAGCTCCTCATAATTTTCACACCTTTTAAAGCTCTTCTTATTTTTCACACCTTTTCATGTTCTTCATGTTTTTGAACACCGCTTCATCTTTCTCCTATTTTTAAGACCGTTTCATGCTCCTCATATTTTTGACACCTTTTGAAGCTCTTCATATTTTTCACACCTTTTCAGGCTTTTCATGTTTTTCAACACCGCTACATGATCCTCCTATTTTTCAGACCGTTTCCTGCTCCTCATATTTTTGACACCTTTTGAAGCTCTTCATATATTTCACACCGTTTCAGGCTCTTCATGTTTTTCAACACCGCTTCATGCTCCTCCTATTTTTCAGACCGTTTCTTGATGCTCATATTTTTGACACCTTTTGAGGCTCTTCATATTTTTCACACCTTTTCAGGCTCTTCATGTTTTTGAACACTGTTTCAAGCTCCTCCTCTTTTTCACACCGTTTCATGCCCCTCATAATTTTGATCCCTTTTGAAGCTTTTCATATTTTTCACACCTTTTCAGGCTCTTCATGTTTTTGAACACAGTTTCATACTCCTCCTATTTTTCAGCCCAATTAATGCTCCTCATATTTTTCACACATTTGGAAGCACTTCATATTTTTTCACACCTTTTCAGGCTCTTCACTTTTATCAACACCGCTTCATGCTCCTCCTATTTTTCAGACCGTTTCATGCTCCTCATATTTTTCACACCTTTGGAAGCACTTCATATTTTTTCACACCTTTTCAGGCTCTTCATGTTTTTCAACACCGCTTAATGCTCCTCATATTTTTCAGACCGTTTCATGCTCCTCATATTTTTGACACCTTTTGAAGCTCTTCCTATATTTCACACCTTTTCAGGCTTTTCATGTTTTTCAACACCGCTACATGATCCTCCTATTTTTCAGACCGTTTCATGCTCCTCATATTTTTCACACCTTTGGAAGCACTTCATATTTTTTCACACCTTTTCAGGCTCTTCATGTTTTTCAACACCGCTTAATGCTCCTCATATTTTTCAGACCGTTTCATGCTCCTCATATTTTTGACACCTTTTGAAGCTCTTCCTATATTTCACACCTTTTCAGGCTCTTCATGTTTTTGAACACCTTTTCATGCTCCTTCTACTTTTCAGACCGTTTCATGCTACTCATATTTTTCACACCTTTTGAAGCTCTTCATTTTTTTCACACCTTTTCAAGCTCTTCATATTTTTCAACACCGTTTCATATTCCTCCTATTTTTCAGACCGTTTCATGCTCCTCATATTTTTGACAGCTTCTGAAGCTCTTCATATATTTCACATCTTTTCAGGCTCTTCATGTTTTTCAACACCTCTTCATGCACCTCCTATATTTCAGACCGTTTCATGCTCCTCATAATTTTGACACCTTTGAAGCTCTTCATATTTTTCAAACCTTTTCAGGCTCTTCATGTTTTTCAACACCACTTCATGCACCTCCTATATTTCAGACCGTTTCATGCTCCTCATATTTTGTCACGTTTTGAAGCTCTTCATATTTTTCGCACATTTCAGTCTCTTCATGTTTTTGAATACTGCTTCATGCTCCACCTATTTTTCAGAGCGATTCATGCTCCTCATATTTTTGACACGTTTTGAAGCTCTTCATATTTTTCACACCTTTTCAGGCTCTTCATGTTTTTGAACACTGCTTAATGCTCCTCCTATTTTTCAGATTGTTTCATGCTCCTCATATTTTTGACACGTTTTGAAGCTCTTCATATTTTTCACACCTTTTCAGGCTCTTCATGTTTTTGAACACCGTTTCATGCTCCTCTTATTTTTTTTTTAATTGTTATTTTTTTTATTTCTTTTTTATTATTTTTATTTTTTTTTCCAGTGGGTTTTGTCATACTTTGATATGAATCAGCCATGGATTTACATGTATTCCCAGTCCCGATTCCCCCTCCCACCTCCCTCTCCACCCGATTCCTCTGGGTCTTCCCAGTGCACCAAGCCGGAGCACTTGTCTCGTGCATCCTACCTGGGCTGGTGATTTGTTTCACCATAGATAGCATACATGATGTTCTTTTGAAATATCCCACCCTCACATTCTCCCACAAAGTTTAAAAGTCTGTTCTGTATTTCTGTGTCTCTTTTTCTGTTCTGCATATAGGGTTATCGTTGTCACCTTTCTAAATTCCATATACATGTGTCAGTATGCTGTAATGTTCTTTATCTTTCTGGCTTACTTCACTCTGTAAAATGGGCTCCAGCTTCATCCATCTCATTAGGACTGATTCAAATGAATTCTTTTTAATGGCTGAGTAATATTCCATGGTGTATATGTACCACAGCTTTCTTATCCATTCATCTGCTGACGGGCATCTAGGTTGCTTCCATGTCCTGGCTATTATAAACAGTGCTGCGATGAACATTGGGGTGCACGTGTCTCTTTCAGACGAACCTATGGACACCTTATCTTTGACAAAGGAGGCAAGGATATGCAATGGAAAAAAGACAACCTCTTTAACAAGTGGTGCTGGGAAAACTGGTCAACCACTTGTAAAAGAATGAAAATAGAACACTTTCTAACACCATACACAAAAATAAACTCAAAATGGATTAAAGATCTAAATGTAAGACCAGAAACTATAAAACTCCTAGAGGAGAAGATAGGCAAAACACTCTCCGACATAAATCAAAGCAAGATCCTCTATGACCCACCTCCCAGAATATTGGAAATAAAAGCAAAACTAAACAAATGGGACCTAATGAAACTTAAAAGCTTTTGCACTACAAAGGAAACTATAAGTAAGGTGAAAAGACAGCCCTCAGATTGGGAGAAAATAATAGCAAATGAAGAAACAGACAAAGGATTAATCTCAAAAATATACAAGCAAATCCTGCAGCTCAATTCCAGAAAAATAAATGACCCAATACAAAATGAGCCAAAGAACTAAACAGACATTTCTCCAAAGAAGACATACAGATGGATAACAAACACATGAAAAGATGCTCAACATCACTCATTATTAGAGAAATGCAAATCAAAACCACAATGAGGTACCATTACATGCCAGTCAGGATGGCTGCTATCCAAAAGTCTACAAGCAATAAATGCTGGAGAGGGAGTGGAGAAAAGGGAACCCTCTTATACTGTTGGTGGGAATGCACACTAGTACAGCCGCTATGGAAAACGGTGAAGAGATTTCTTAAAAAACTGGAAATAGAACTGCCATATGACCCAGCAATTCCACTTCTGGGCATACACAATGAGGAAACCAGATCCTCATATTTTTCAGACCGTTTCAAACTCCTCATATTTTTTACACCTTTCGAAGCTCTTCATATATTTCACACCTTTTCAGACTCTTCATGTTTTTCAACACCGCTTCATGCTCCTCCTATTTTTCAGACCGTTTCATGGTCCTCATATTTTTGACACCTTTTGAAGCTCTTCATATTTTTCACACCTTTTCAGGCTCTTCATGTTTTTGAACACCGTTTCATGCTCCTCATATTTTTGACACCTTTTGAAGCTCTTCATATATTTCAAACTTTTTCAGGCTCTTCAAGTTTTTAAACAACGCTTCATGCTCCTCCTAATTTTCAGACCGTTTCATGATCCTCATATTTTTGACACCTTTTGAAGCTCTTCATATTTTTCACACCTTTTCAGGCTCTTCATGTTTTTGAAAACCGTTTCCTGCTCCTCCGATTATTCAGATCGTTTCATGCTCCCCATATTTTTGACACCTTTTGAAGCTCTTCATATTTTTCACAGCTTAACAGGCTCTTCATGTTTTTGAACACCAATTCATGCTACTCCTATTTTTCAGACCGTTTCATGCTCCTCATATTTTTGACACCTTTTGAAGCTCTTCATATTTTTCACACTTTTTCAGGCTCTTCACGTTTTTAAACAACGTTTCATGCTCCTCCTAATTTTCAGACCGGTTCATGATCCTCATATCTTTGACACCTTTTGAAGCTCTTCATATTTTTCACACCTTTTCAGGCTCTTCATGTTTTTCAACACCAATTCATTCTCCTCCTAATTTTCAGATCGTTTCATGCTCCACATATTTTTCACACCTTTTGAAGCTAATCATTTTTTTCACACCTCTTCATGCTTTTCATGTTTTTGAACACCGTTTCATGCTCCTCATATTTTTGACACCTTTTGAAGCTCTTCATATTTTTCACAGCTTAACAGGCTCTTCATGTTTTTGAACACCAATTCATGCTACTCCTATATTTCAGACCGTTTCATGCTCCTCATATTTTTGACACCTTTTGAAGCTCTTCATATTTTTCACACTTTTTCAGTCTCTTAATGTTTTTCAATGCCACTTCACGCTCCTCCTATTTTTCAGATCGTTTCATGCTCCTCATAATTTTGACACCTTTTGAAGCTCTTCATATTTTTCACACCTTTTGAAGCTCTTCATATTTTTCACACCATTTCAGGCTCTTCATGATTTTCAACACCGTTTCATGCTGCTTCTATTTTTCAGACCATTTCATGCTCCTCATATTTTTCACACCTTTTGAAGCTCTTCATATTTTTCACACCTTTTCAGGCTCTTCATGTTTTTCTACACCACTTCATGCTTCTCCTATTTTTCAGCCCGTTTCATGCTCCTCATTTATTTCACACCTTTTGAAGCTCTTCATATTTTTCACACCTTTTCAGGCTCTTCATGTTTTTCAACACCGTTTCATGCTGCTTCTATTTTTCAGACCGTTTCATGCTCCTCATATTTTTCACACCTTTTGAAGCTCTTCATATTTTTCACACCTTTTCAGGCTCTTCATGTTTTTCTACACCACTTCATGCTTCTCCTATTTTTCAGCCCGTTTCATGCTCCTCATGTATTTCACACCTTTTGAAGCTCTTCATATTTTTCACACCTTTTCAGGCTCTTCATGTTTTTGAACACCACTTCATGCTCCTCCTATTTTTCAGACCGTTTCATGCTCCTCATATTTTTGACATCTTTTGAAGCTTTTCATATTTTTCACACTTTTTCAGGCTCTTCAAGTTTTTCAACACCACTTCATGCTCCTCCTTTTTTGCAGACCGTTTCATGCTCCTCATATTTTTGATACATTTTGATGATCTTCATATTTTTCACACCTTTTCAGGCTCTTCATTTTTTCAACACCACTTCATGCTCTTCCTATTTTTCAGACCGTTTCATGCTCATCTCTTTTTTGAAACCTTTTCAAGCTTTTCATATTTTTCACAACGTTTCAGGCTCTTCAAGTTTTTGAACACCGCTTCATGCTCCTCGTATTTTTCAGACCGTTTCATGCTCATCTCATTTTTGACACCTTTTGAAGCTTTTCATATTTTTCACAACTTTTCAGGCTCTTCATGTTTTTGAACACCGCTTCATGCTCCTCCTATTTTTCAGACCGTTTCATGCTCCTCATATTTTACACCTTTTGAAGCTCTTCATATTTTTCACACCTTTTCAGGCTCTTCATGTTTTTGATCACCGTTACATTCTCCTCCTATTATTCAGACCGTTTCATGCTCCTCATATTTTGACACTTTTTGAAGCTCTTTATATATTTCACACCTTTTCAGGCTCTTCATGTTTTTGAACACAGCTTCATGCTCCTCCTATTTTTCAGACAGTTTCATGCTCCTCATATTTTTGACACCTTTTGAAGCTCTTCATATTTTTCACATCTTTTGAAGCTCTTTATATTTTTTACACATTTTCAGGCTCTTCATGTATTTCAACACCCCTTGTTGCTCCTCCTATTTTTCAGACCGTTTCATGCTCCTCATATTTTTGACACCTTTTGAAGCTCTTCATATTTCTGACACCTCGTCAGTCTCTTCATGTTTTTCAACACCGTTTCTTGCTCCTCCTATTTTTCAGACCGTTTCATGGCCTCATGTATTTCACACCTTTTGAAGCTCTTCATATTTTGCACGCGTTTTCAGGCTCTTCATGTTTTTTCACAACCAATTCATGCTCCTCCTATTTTTCAGACCGTTTTACACTCATCTCATTTTTGACACCTTTTGAAGCTCTTCATATTTTTCACACCTTTTGAAGCTCTTCATTTTTTTCACACGTTTTCAGGCTCTTCATGTTTTTCAACACCACTTCATGCTCCTCCTATTTTGCAGACCGTTTCATGCTCCTCATATTTTTGACACCTTTTGAAGCTCTTCATATTTTTCCCACCTTTTCAGGCTCTTCATGTTTTTGAACACCGCTTCATGCTCCTCCTATTTTTCAGACCGTTTCATGGTCCTCATATTTTTGACACCTTTTGAAGCTTTTCATATTTTTCACACCTTTTGAAGCTCTTCATATTTATCAAACCTTTTGAAGCTCTTCATATTTTTCACCCCTTTTCAAACTCTGCATGTTTTTGAACACCGCTTCATGCTCCTCCTATTTTTGAGACCGTTTCATGCTCCTCATGTATTTCCCACCTTTTGAAGCTCTTCATATTTGTCACACCTTTTCAGGCTCCTCATGTTTTTCAACACCGCTTCATGCTCCTCCTATTTTTCAGACCGTTTCATGCTCCTCATATTTTTCACACCTTTTGAAGCTGTTCATATTTTTCACACCTTTTCAGGCTCTTCATGTTTTTGAGCACCGGTTCATGCTCCTCCTATTTTTCAGACCGTATCATGCTCCTCATATTTTTCACACCTTTTGAAGCTCTTCATATTTTTCACACCTTTTCAGGCTCTTCAGGTTTTTCGACACCGGTTCATGCTCCTCATATTTTTCAGACCGTTTCATGCTTCTCATTTTTTTCACACCTTTTGAAGCTCTTCATATATTTCACACCTGTTCAGGCTCTTCATTTTTTTCAACACTACATCATGCTCCTCCTATTTTTCAGACCGTTTCATGCTCATCTCATTTTTGACATCTTCTGAAGCTCTTCATATTTTTCACACCTTTTGAAGCTCTTCATATTTTTCACAAGATTTCAGTCTCAGCATGTTTTTGAACACCGCTTCATGCTCCTCCTATTTACAGACCGTTTCATGCTCCTCATGTATTTCACACCTTTTGAAGCTCTTCATATTTGTCACAACTTTTCAGGCTCCTCATGTTTTTCAACACCGCTTCATGCTCCTCCTATTTTTCAGACCGTTTCATGTTCCTCATATTTTTCACACCTTTTGAAGCTCTTCATATTTTTAACACCTTTTCAGGCTCTTCATGTTTTTGAACACCGCTTCATGCTCCTCCTAATTTTTAAACCGTTTAATGCTCCTCATGTATTTCACACCTTTTGAAGCTCTTCATATTTTTCACACCTTTTCAGGCTCTTCATGTGTTTGAACACGATTTCATGCTCCTCCTATTTTTCAGACCGTTTCATGCTCCTCATATTTTTGACATCTTTTGAAGCTCTTCATATTTCTCACATCTTTTCAGGCTCTTCATGTTTTTGAACACCGCTTCATGCTCCTCCTATTTTTCAGACCGTTTCATGCTCATCTCATTTTTGACACCTTTTGAAGCTCTTCATATTTTTCAAACCTTTTGAAGCTCTTCATATTTTTCACACCTTTTCAGACTCTGCATGTTTTTGAACACCGCTTCATGCTCCTCCTGTTTTTCAGATCGTTTCATGCTCCTCATGTATTTCACACCTTTTGAAGCTCTTCATATTTGTCACACCTTTTCAGGCTCTTCATGTTTTTCAACACCGCTTCATGCTCCTCCTATTTTTCAGACCGTTTCATGATCCTCATATTTTTCACACTTTTTGAAGCTCTTCATATTTTTCACACATTTTAAGGCTCTTCATGTTTTTCAACATCGCTTCATGCTCCTCCTATTTTTCAGACCGTTTCAAGCTTCTCATGTATTTCCCACCTTTTGAAGCTCGTCATATTTTGCACACGTTTTCAGGCTCTTCATGTTTTTTCACAACCACTTCATGCTCCTCCTATTTTTCAGACCGTATCATGCTCCTCATATTTTTCACACCTTTTCAGGCTCTTCATTATTTTCAACACAACTTCATGCTCCTCCCATTTTTCAGACCGTTTTTTACTCATCTCATTTTTGACACCTTTTGAAGCTGTTCATATTTTTCACACCTTTTGAAGCTCTTCATGTTTTTGAACACCGTTTCATGCTCCTCCTATTTTTCAGACCGTTTCATGCTCCTCATATATTTCACAACTTTTGAAGCTCTTCATATATTTCACACCTTTTCAGGAACTTCATGTTTTTTAACACCTCTTCATGATCCTCCTATTTTTAAGACCGATTCATATTCCTCATATTTTTGACACCTTTTTAGGCTCTTCATGTTTTTTACACCTTTTCAGGCTCTTCATGTTTTTCAACACCGCTTCATGCTCCTCCTATTTTTCAGACCGTGTCATGCTCCTCCTATTTTTGACACATTTTGAAGCTCTTCATATTTTTCACACCTTTTGAAGCTCTTCATATTTTTCACACCTTTTGAAGCTCTTCATATTTTTCAAACCTTTACAGGCTCTTCATGTATTTCAACACCGCTTCATGCTCCTCCAATTTTTCAGACAATTTCATGCTCGTCATATTTTTCAAACCTTTTAAAGCTCTTCATAATTTTCACACCTATTCATGCTCTTCATTTTTTACACACTGTTTCATGCTCCTCCTATTTTTCAGACCGTTTTATGCTCCTCATATTTTTCACACCTTTTGAAACTCTTCATATTTTTCACACTTTTTGAAGCTCTTCATATTTTTCACAGTTTTCAGGCTCTTCATGCTTCTGAACACCGCTTCATGCTCCACCTATTTTTCAGACCGTTTCATGCTCTTCATATTTTTCACACCTTTTCAGGCTCTTCATATTTTTGAACACCTCTTCATGCTACTCCTATTTTTGATACCTTTTGAAGCTCTTCATATTTTTCACACCTTTTCAGGCTCTTCATGTTTTTCAACACGGCTTCATGCTACTCCTATTTTTGATACCTTTTGAAGCTCCTCATATTCTTCAAACCATTTCATGCTCTTCTTTTTTTTCATCACCGCTTCATGCTCCTCTTATTTTTCAGACCGTTTCATGCTCCTCATATTTTGACACCTTTTAACCTGTTCATATTTTACACATTTTCAGGCTCTTCAAGTTTTTCAACACCGTTTCATGCTACTACTATTTTTGATACCTTTTGAAGCTCCTTATATTCTTCAAACCATTTCATGCTCTTCTATTTTTTCATCACCGCTTCATGCTCCTCCTATTTTTCAGACCGTTTCATGCTCCTCCTATTTTGAGACCGTTTCATGCTCCTCATATTTTTCACACCTTTAGAAGCTCTTCGTATTTTTCTCACCTTTTCAGGCTCTTCATGTTTTTCAACACCGCTTCATGCTCCTCCTATTTTTCAGACCGTTTCATGCTCCTCATATTTTTCACACCTTTTGAAGCTGTTCATATTTTTCACACCTTTTCAGGCTCTTCATGTTTTTGAGCACCGGTTCATGCTCCTCCTATTTTTCAGACCGTATCATGCTCCTCATATTTTTCACACCTTTTGGAGCTCTTCATATTTTTCACACCTTTTCAGGCTCTTCAGGTTTTTCGACACCGGTTCATGCTCCTCATATTTTTCAGACCGTTTCATGCTTCTCATTTTTTTCACACCTTTTGAAGCTCTTCATATATTTCACACCTGTTCAGGCTCTTCATTTTTTTCAACACTACATCATGCTCCTCCTATTTTTCAGACCGTTTCATGCTCATCTCATTTTTGACATCTTCTGAAGCTCTTCATATTTTTCACACCTTTTGAAGCTCTTCATATTTTTCACAAGATTTCAGTCTCAGCATGTTTTTGAACACCGCTTCATGCTCCTCCTATTTACAGACCGTTTCATGCTCCTCATGTATTTCACACCTTTTGAAGCTCTTCATATTTGTCACAACTTTTCAGGCTCCTCATGTTTTTCAACACCGCTTCATGCTCCTCCTATTTTTCAGACCGTTTCATGTTCCTCATATTTTTCACACCTTTTGAAGCTCTTCATATTTTTAACACCTTTTCAGGCTCTTCATGTTTTTGAACACCGCTTCATGCTCCTCCTAATTTTTAAACCGTTTAATGCTCCTCATGTATTTCACACCTTTTGAAGCTCTTCATATTTTTCACACCTTTTCAGGCTCTTCATGTGTTTGAACACGATTTCATGCTCCTCCTATTTTTCAGACCGTTTCATGCTCCTCATATTTTTGACATCTTTTGAAGCTCTTCATATTTCTCACATCTTTTCAGGCTCTTCATGTTTTTGAACACCGCTTCATGCTCCTCCTATTTTTCAGACCGTTTCATGCTCATCTCATTTTTGACACCTTTTGAAGCTCTTCATATTTTTCAAACCTTTTGAAGCTCTTCATATTTTTCACACCTTTTCAGACTCTGCATGTTTTTGAACACCGCTTCATGCTCCTCCTGTTTTTCAGATCGTTTCATGCTCCTCATGTATTTCACACCTTTTGAAGCTCTTCATATTTGTCACACCTTTTCAGGCTCTTCATGTTTTTCAACACCGCTTCATGCTCCTCCTATTTTTCAGACCGTTTCATGATCCTCATATTTTTCACACTTTTTGAAGCTCTTCATATTTTTCACACATTTTAAGGCTCTTCATGTTTTTCAACATCGCTTCATGCTCCTCCTATTTTTCAGACCGTTTCAAGCTTCTCATGTATTTCCCACCTTTTGAAGCTCGTCATATTTTGCACACGTTTTCAGGCTCTTCATGTTTTTTCACAACCACTTCATGCTCCTCCTATTTTTCAGACCGTATCATGCTCCTCATATTTTTCACACCTTTTCAGGCTCTTCATTATTTTCAACACAACTTCATGCTCCTCCCATTTTTCAGACCGTTTTTTACTCATCTCATTTTTGACACCTTTTGAAGCTGTTCATATTTTTCACACCTTTTGAAGCTCTTCATGTTTTTGAACACCGTTTCATGCTCCTCCTATTTTTCAGACCGTTTCATGCTCCTCATATATTTCACAACTTTTGAAGCTCTTCATATATTTCACACCTTTTCAGGAACTTCATGTTTTTTAACACCTCTTCATGATCCTCCTATTTTTAAGACCGATTCATATTCCTCATATTTTTGACACCTTTTTAGGCTCTTCATGTTTTTTACACCTTTTCAGGCTCTTCATGTTTTTCAACACCGCTTCATGCTCCTCCTATTTTTCAGACCGTGTCATGCTCCTCCTATTTTTGACACATTTTGAAGCTCTTCATATTTTTCACACCTTTTGAAGCTCTTCATATTTTTCACACCTTTTGAAGCTCTTCATATTTTTCAAACCTTTACAGGCTCTTCATGTATTTCAACACCGCTTCATGCTCCTCCAATTTTTCAGACAATTTCATGCTCGTCATATTTTTCAAACCTTTTAAAGCTCTTCATAATTTTCACACCTATTCATGCTCTTCATTTTTTACACACTGTTTCATGCTCCTCCTATTTTTCAGACCGTTTTATGCTCCTCATATTTTTCACACCTTTTGAAACTCTTCATATTTTTCACACTTTTTGAAGCTCTTCATATTTTTCACAGTTTTCAGGCTCTTCATGCTTCTGAACACCGCTTCATGCTCCACCTATTTTTCAGACCGTTTCATGCTCTTCATATTTTTCACACCTTTTCAGGCTCTTCATATTTTTGAACACCTCTTCATGCTACTCCTATTTTTGATACCTTTTGAAGCTCTTCATATTTTTCACACCTTTTCAGGCTCTTCATGTTTTTCAACACGGCTTCATGCTACTCCTATTTTTGATACCTTTTGAAGCTCCTCATATTCTTCAAACCATTTCATGCTCTTCTTTTTTTTCATCACCGCTTCATGCTCCTCTTATTTTTCAGACCGTTTCATGCTCCTCATATTTTGACACCTTTTAACCTGTTCATATTTTACACATTTTCAGGCTCTTCAAGTTTTTCAACACCGTTTCATGCTACTACTATTTTTGATACCTTTTGAAGCTCCTTATATTCTTCAAACCATTTCATGCTCTTCTATTTTTTCATCACCGCTTCATGCTCCTCCTATTTTTCAGACCGTTTCATGCTCCTCCTATTTTGAGACCGTTTCATGCTCCTCATATTTTTCACACCTTTAGAAGCTCTTCGTATTTTTCTCACCTTTTCAGGCTCTTCATGTTTTTCAACACCGCTTCATGATCCTCCTATTTTTCTGACAGTTTCATGCTCCTCATATTTTTCATCCTTTTTGAAGCTCTTCATATTTTTCACACCTTTAGAAGCTCTTCGTATTTTTCTCACCTTTTCAGGCTCTTCATGTTTTTGAACACCACTTCATGCTCCTCCGATTTTCAGACTGTTTCATGCTCCTCATACTTTTGACACCTTTAGAAGCTCTTCATATTTTTCACACCTTTTCAGGCTCTTCATGTTTTTCAACACCGCTTCATGCTCCTCTTCTTTTCCAGACCGTTTCAGGCTCCTCATATTTTTGACACCTTTTTAAGCTCTTCATGTTTTTCACACATTTTCAGGCTCTTCATGTATTTCAACACCGCTTCATGCTCCTCCTATTTTTCAGAACGTTTCATGCTCCTCATATTTTTGACACCTTTTGAAGCTCTTCATATTTTTCTCACCCTTTGAAGCTCTTCATATTTTTCATATTTGAAGCTCTTCATATTTTCACAACTTTTCAGGCTCTTCATGTTTTTGAACACCACTTCATGCTCCTTTTATTTTTCAGAGAGTTTCATGCTCCTCATGTATTTCACACCTTTTGAAGCTTTTCATATTTTTCACACTTTTTCAGGCTCTTCATGTTTTTCAACACCACTTCATTCTTCTCCTATTTTTCAGCCCGTTTCATGCTCCTCATGTCTTTCACACCTTTTGAAGCTCTTCACATTTTTCACACCTTTCCAGGCTCTTCATGTTTTTGATCACCATTTCATGCTCCTCCCATTTTTCAGACCGTTTCATGCTCCTCATATTTTTGACACATTTTGAAGCTCTTCATATTTTTCACACCTTTTCAGACTCTTCATGTTTTTGAACACCGCTTCATGCTCCTCCTATTATTCAGACAGTTTCATGCTTCTCATATTTTTGACACCTTTTGAAGCTCTTCATATTTTTCACACCCTTTCAGGCTCTTAATGTTTTTCAACACCACTTCATGCTCCTCCTATTTTTCATACGTTTTCATGCTCCTCATATTTTTGACACCTTTTGAAGCTCTTCATATTGTTCACACCTTTTCAGGCTCTTCATGTTTTTGAACACCGTTTCATGTTCCTCGTATTTTTCAGGCCATTTCATGCTCGTCATGTATTTCACACTTTTGAAGCTCTTCATATTTTTCACACCTTTTCAGGATCTTCATGTTTTTCAACACCACTTCATGCTTCTCCTATTTTTCAGCCCGTTTCATGCTCCTCATATTTTTGACACCTTTTGAAGCTTTTCATATTTTTCACACCTTTTCAGGCTCTTCATGTTTTTGAACACCACTTCATGCTCCTTCTATTTTTCAGAGAGTTTCATGCTCCTCATGTATTTCACACGTTTTGAAGCTCTTCATATGTTTCACACCTTTTGAAGTTTTTCATATTTTTCACACCTTTTCAAGCTCTTCATATTTTTCACACCTTTTCAGGCTCTTCATGTTTTTCAACACCGCTTTATGCTTCTCCTATTTTTCAGACCGTTACTTGCTCCTCATATTTTTGACACCTTTAGAAGTTCTTCATATTTTTCACACCTTTTCAGGCTCTTCATATTTTTCAACACCGCTTCATGCTCCTCCTATTTTTCAGACCGTTTC
The DNA here is from genome assembly GCF_033118175.1 of Dama dama. Lineage (NCBI taxonomy): Eukaryota > Metazoa > Chordata > Mammalia > Artiodactyla > Cervidae > Dama > Dama dama. Next base: position 983,421 of record NW_026870969.1, on the reverse strand, counting down.
AAGGTCCTCATATTTTTGACACCTTTTGAAGCTTTTCATATTTTTCACACCTTTTCAGGCTCTTCATTTTTTTCAACAGTACTTCTTGCTCCTCCAATTTTTCAGACCGTTTCATGCTCATCTAATTTTTGACACCTTTTGAAGCTATGCATATTTTTCACAACTTTTCAGGCTCTTCATGTTTTTCAACACCACTGCATGCTTCTCGTATTTTTAAGACCGTTTCATGCTCCTCATACTTTTGACACCTTTAGAAGCTCTTCATATTTTTCACACCTTTTCAGGCTCTTCATGTTTTTCAACACCGCTTCATGCTCCTCTTCTTTTTCAGACCGTTTCAGGCTCCTCATATTTTTGACACCTTTTTAAGCTCTTCATGTTTTTCACACATTTTCAGGCTCTTCATGTATTTCAGCACCGCTTCATGCTCCTCCTATTTTTCAGAACGTTTCATGCTCCTCATATTTTTGACACCTTTTGAAGCTCTTCATATTTTTCTCACCCTTTGAAGCTCTTTATATTTTTCTCACCCTTTGAAGCTCTTCATATTTTTCATATTTTTGAAGCTCTTCATATTTTCACAACTTTTCAGGCTCTTCATGTTTTTGAACACCACTTCATGCTCCTTCTATTTTTCAGAGAGTTTCATGCTCCTCATGTATTTCACACCTTTTGAAGCTTTTCATATTTTTCACTCTTTTTCAGGCTCTTCATGTTTTTCAACACCACTTCATTCTTCTCCTATTTTTCAGCCCGTTTCATGCTCCTCATGTCTTTCACACCTTTTGAAGCTCTTCACATTTTTCACACCTTTTCAGGCTCTTCATGTTTTTGATCACCATTTCATGCTCCTCCCATTTTTCAGACCGTTTCATGCTCCTCATATTTTTGACACCTTTTGAAGCTGTTCATATTTTTCACACCTTTTCAGACTCTTCATGTTTTTGAACACCGCTTCATGCTCCTCCTATTATTCAGACAGTTTCCTGCTTCTCATATTTTTGACACCTTTTGAAGCTCTTCATATTTTTCACACCCTTTCAGTCTCTTAATGTTTTTCAACACCACTTCATGCTCCTCCTATTTTTCATACGTTTTCATGCTCCTCATATTTTTGACACCTTTTGAAGCTCTTCATATTGTTCACACCTTTTCAGGCTCTTCATGTTTTTGAACACCGTTTCATGTTCCTCGTATTTTTCAGGCCATTTCATGCTCGTCATGTTTTTCACACTTTTGAAGCTCTTCATATTTTTCACACCTTTTCAGGATCTTCATGTTTTCCAACACCACTTCATGCTTCTCCTATTTTTCAGCCCGTTTCATGCTCCTCATATTTTTGACACCTTTTGAAGCTTTTCATATTTTTCACACCTTTTCAGGCTCTTCATGTTTTTGAACACCACTTCATGCTCCTTTTATTTTTCAGAGAGTTTCATGCTCCTCATGTATTTCACACGTTTTGAAGCTCTTCATATGTTTCACACCTTTTGAAGTTCTTCATATTTTTCACACCTTTTCAAGCTCTTCATATTTTTCTCACCTTTTCAGGCTCTTCATGTTTTTCAACACCGCTTCATGCTCCTCCTATTTTTCAGACCGTTTCATGCTCCACACATTTTGAAACCTTTTGAAGCTCTTCATATTTTTCACACCTTTTCAGGCTCTCCATGTTTTTCATCACCGATTCATGCTCCTCCTATTTTTGAGGCCGTTTCATGCTCCTCATATTTTTGACACCTTTTGAAGCTCTTCATATTTTTCACACCTTTTAGGCTCTTCATGTTTTTGAACAGCGCTTCATGCTCCTCATATTTTTCAGACCGTTTCATGCTCCTCATATTTTTCACACCTTTTGAAGCTCTTCATATTTTTCATATTTTTGAAGCTCTTCATATTTTTCACACTTTTTCGGGCTCTTCATGTTTTTGAGCACACCTTCTTGCTCCTCCTATTTTTCAGACCGTTTCATGCTCCTCATGTATTTCACACCATTTGAAGCTCTTCATGTTTTTCACACCTTTTCAGTCTCTTCATGTATTTGAACACCATTTCATGCTCCTCCGATTTTTTAGACCATTTCATGCTCCTCATATTTTTGACACCTTTTGAAGCTCTTCATATTTTTCACACCTTTTCAGGTTCTTCATGTTTTTGAACACCGCTTCATGCTCCTCCAATTTTTCAGACCGTTTCATGTTTCTCATATTTTTGACACCTTTTGAAGCTCTTCATATTTTTCACACCTTTTGAAGCTCTTCATATTTTTCATATATTTGAAGCTCTTCATATTTTTCACACCATTTCAGGCTTTTCATGTATTTGAACACCGGTCCATGCTCCTCCTATTTTTCAGACCGTTTCGTGCTCCTCCTATTTTTCACTCCTTTTGAAGCTCTTCACATTTTTCACACCTTTTCAGTCTCTACATGTTTTTGAACACCGCTTCATGCTCCTCCTATTTCTCAGACCATTTCATGCTCCTCATGTATTTCACACCTTTTGAAGCTCTTCGTATTTTGCACACATTTTCAGGCTTTTCATGTTTTTCACAACCACTTCATGCTCCTCATATTTTTCAGACCGTTTCATGCACATTTCATTTTTGACTCCTTTTGAAGCTCTTCATATTTTTCACACCATTTTCAGGCTCTTCATGTTTTTCAACACCGCTTTATGATCCTCCTATTTTTCAGACCGTTTCATATTCCTCATATTTTTGACATTTTTTGAGGCTCTTCATATTTTTCACACCTTTTCAGGCTCTTCATGTTTTTGAACACCGTTTCATGCTCCTCCTATTTTTCTGACCGTTTCATGCACATCTCATTTTTGACACTTTTTGAAGCCTTTGATATTTTTCACACCATTTTCAGGCTCTTCATGTTTTTCAACACCGCTTTATGATCCTCCTATTTTTCAGACCGTTTCATGCTCCTCATATATTTGACACCTTTTGAAGTACTTCATATTTTTCACACCTTTTCAGGCTCTTCATGTTTTTGAACACCGTTTCATGCTCCTCCTATTTTTCTGACCGTTTCATGCACATCTCATTTTTGACACTTTTTGAAGCCTTTGATATTTTTCACACCATTTTCAGGCTCTTCATGTTTTTGAACACCGTTTCATGCTCCTCCTATTTTTCAGACCGTTTCATGCTCCTCTTATGTTTGACACCTTTTGAAGCTCTTCATATTTTTCACACCTTTTCACGCTCTTCATGTTTTTGAACACCGCTTCATGTTCCTCCTATTTTTCAGACCGTTTCATGCTCCTCCTATTTTTCACTCCTTTTGAAGCTCTTCATATTTTTCACACCTTTTCAGTCTCTACATGTTTTTGAACACCGCTTCATGCTCCTCCTATTTCTCAGACCATTTCATGCTCCTCATGTATTTCACACCTTTTGAAGCTCTTCGTATTTTGCACACATTTTCAGGCTTTTCATGTTTTTCACAACCACTTCATGCTCCTCATATTTTTCAGACCGTTTCATGCACATTTCATTTTTGACTCCTTTTGAAGCTCTTCATATTTTTCACACCCTTTCAGGCTCTTAATGTTTTTCAACACAACTTCATGCTCCTCCTATTTTTCAGACGTTTTCATGCTCCTCATATTTTTGACACCTTTAGAAACTCTTCATATCTTTCACACCTTTTCAGGCTCTTCATGTTTTGCCACACCGCTTCATGCTCCTCCTATTTTTCAGCCCGTTTCATGCTCCTCATGTATTTCACACCTTTTGAAGCTCTTCATATATTTCACACATTTTCAGGCTCTTCATTTTTTTCAACACCGCTTCATGCTCCTCCTATTTTTCAGACCGTTTCATGCTCCTCATATTTTTGACACCTTTTGAAGCTCTTCATATTTTTCACACCTTTTCAGGCTCTTCATGTTTTTGAACACCGCTTCATGCTCCTCCAATTTTTCAGACCGTTTCATGTTTCTCATATTTTTGACACCTTTTGAAGCTCTTCATATTTTTCACACCTTTTGAAGCTCTTCATATTTTTCATATTTTTGAAGCTCTTCATATTTTTCACACCTTTTCAGGCTTTTCATGTATTTGAACACCGGTTCATGTTCCTCCTATTTTTCAGACCGTTTCATGCTCCTCCTATTTTTCACTCCTTTTGAAGCTCTTCATATTTTTCACACCTTTTCAGTCTCTACATGTTTTTGAACACCGCTTCATGCTCCTCCTATTTCTCAGACCATTTCATGCTCCTCATGTATTTCACACCTTTTGAAGCTCTTCGTATTTTGCACACATTTTCAGGCTTTTCATGTTTTTCACAACCACTTCATGCTCCTCATATTTTTCAGACCGTTTCATGCACATTTCATTTTTGACTCCTTTTGAAGCTCTTCATATTTTTCACACCATTTTCAGGCTCTTCATGTTTTTCAACACCGCTTTATGATCCTACTATTTTTCAGACCGTTTCATATTCCTCATATTTTTGACATTTTTTGAGGCTCTTCATATTTTTCACACCTTTTCAGGCTCTTCATGTTTTTGAACACCGTTTCATGCTCCTCCTATTTTTCAGACCGTTTCATGCACATCTCATTTTTGACACCTTTTGAAGCTCTTGATATTTTTCACACCATTTTCAGGCTCTTCATGTTTTTCAACACCGCTTTATGATCCTCCAATTTTTCAGACCGTTTCATGCTCCTCATATATTTGACACCTTTTGAAGCTCTTCGTATTTTTCATAACTTTTCAGGCTCTTCATATTTTTCACACATTTTCAAGCTGTTCATGTTTTTGAACACGGCTTCATGCTCCTCCAATTTTTCAGACCATTTCATGTTCCTCATATTTTTGACACCTTTTGAAGCTCTTCATTCTTTTCACACCTTTTGAAGCTCTTCATATTTTTCACACTTTTTAAAGCTCTTCATATTTTTCACAGTTTTCAGGCTCTTCATGCTTCTGAACATCGCTTCATGCTCCACCTATTTTTCAGACCGTTTCATGCTCTTCATATTTTTCACACATTTTCAGGCTCTTCATATTTTTGAACACCTCTTCATGCTACTCCTATTTTTGATACCTTTTGAAGCTCTTCATATTTTTCACACCTTTTCAGGCTCTTCATGTTTTTCAACACGGCTTCATGCTACTCCTATTTTTGATACCTTTTGAAGCTCCTCATATTCTTCAAACCATTTCATGCTCTTCTTTTTTTTCATCACCGCTTCATGCTCCTCTTATTTTTCAGACCGTTTCATGCTCCTCATATTTTGACACCTTTTAACCTGTTCATATTTTACACATTTTCAGGCTCTTCAAGTTTTTCAACACCGTTTCATGCTACTACTATTTTTGATACCTTTTGAAGCTCCTTATATTCTTCAAACCATTTCATGCTCTTCTATTTTTTCATCACCTCTTCATGCTCCTCCTATTTTTCAGACCGTTTCATGCTCCTCCTATTTTGAGACCGTTTCATGCTCCTCATATTTTTCACACCTTTAGAAGCTCTTCGTATTTTTCTCACCTTTTCAGGCTCTTCATGTTTTTCAACACCGCTTCATGATCCTCCTATTTTTCTGACAGTTTCATGCTCCTCATATTTTTCATCCTTTTTGAAGCTCTTCATATTTTTCACACCTTTAGAAGCTCTTCGTATTTTTCTCACCTTTTCAGGCTCTTCATGTTTTTGAACACCACTTCATGCTCCTCCGATTTTCAGACCGTTTCATGCTCCACATACTTTTGACACCTTTAGAAGCTCTTCATATTTTTCACACCTTTTCAGGCTCTTCATGTTTTTCAACACTGCTTCATGCTCCTCTTCTTTTTCAGACCGTTTCAGGCTCCTCATATTTTTGACACCTTTTTAAGCTCTTCATGTTTTTCACACATTTTCAGGCTCTTCATGTATTTCAACACCGCTTCATGCTCCTCCTATTTTTCAGAACGTTTCATGCTCCTCATATTTTTGACACCTTTTGAAGCTCTTCATATTTTTCTCACCCTTTGAAGCTCTTCATATTTTTCATATTTGAAGCTCTTCATATTTTCACAACTTTTCAGGCTCTTCATGTTTTTGAACACCACTTCATGCTCCTTCTATTTTTCAGAGAGTTTCATGCTCCTCATATATTTCACACGTTTTGAAGCTCTTCATATGTTTCACACCTTTTGAAGTTTTTCATATTTTTCACACCTTTTCAAGCTCTTCATATTTTTCACACCTTTTCAGGCTCTTCATGTTTTTCAACACCGCTTTATGCTTCTCCTATTTTTCAGACCGTTACTTGCTCCTCATATTTTTGACACCTTTAGAAGTTCTTCATATTTTTCACACCTTTTCAGGCTCTTCATATTTTTCAACACCGCTTCATGCTCCTCCTATTTTTCAGACCGTTTCAAGGTCCTCATATTTTTGACACCTTTTGAAGCTTTTCATATTTTTCACACCTTTTCAGGCTCTTCATTTTTTTCAACAGTACTTCTTGCTCCTCCAATTTTTCAGACCGTTTCATGCTCATCTAATTTTTGACACCTTTTGAAGCTATGCATATTTTTCACAACTTTTCAGGCTCTTCATGTTTTTCAACACCACTTCATGCTTCTCCTATTTTTCAGCCCGTTTCATGCTCCTCATATTTTTGACACCTTTTGAAGCTTTTCATATTTTTCACACCTTTTCAGGCTCTTCATGTTTTTGAACACCACTTCATGCTCCTTCTATTTTTCAGAGAGTTTCATGCTCCTCATATATTTCACACGTTTTGAAGCTCTTCATATGTTTCACACCTTTTGAAGTTTTTCATATTTTTCACACCTTTTCAAGCTCTTCATATTTTTCACACCTTTTCAGGCTCTTCATGTTTTTCAACACCGCTTTATGCTTCTCCTATTTTTCAGACCGTTACTTGCTCCTCATATTTTTGACACCTTTAGAAGTTCTTCATATTTTTCACACCTTTTCAGGCTCTTCATATTTTTCAACACCGCTTCATGCTCCTCCTATTTTTCAGACCGTTTCAAGGTCCTCATATTTTTGACACCTTTTGAAGCTTTTCATATTTTTCACACCTTTTCAGGCTCTTCATTTTTTTCAACAGTACTTCTTGCTCCTCCAATTTTTCAGACCGTTTCATGCTCATCTAATTTTTGACACCTTTTGAAGCTATGCATATTTTTCACAACTTTTCAGGCTCTTCATGTTTTTCAACACCACTGCATGCTTCTCGTATTTTTAAGACCGTTTCATGCTCCTCATACTTTTGACACCTTTAGAAGCTCTTCATATTTTTCACACCTTTTCAGGCTCTTCATGTTTTTCAACACCGCTTCATGCTCCTCTTCTTTTTCAGACCGTTTCAGGCTCCTCATATTTTTGACACCTTTTTAAGCTCTTCATGTTTTTCACACATTTTCAGGCTCTTCATGTATTTCAACACCGCTTCATGCTCCTCCTATTTTTCAGAACGTTTCATGCTCCTCATATTTTTGACACCTTTTGAAGCTCTTCATATTTTTCTCACCCTTTGAAGCTCTTCATATTTTTCTCACCCTTTGAAGCTCTTCATATTTTTCATATTTTTGAAGCTCTTCATATTTTCACAACTTTTCAGGCTCTTCATGTTTTTGAACACCACTTCATGCTCCTTCTATTTTTCAGAGAGTTTCATGCTCCTCATGTATTTCACACCTTTTGAAGCTTTTCATATTTTTCACTCTTTTTCAGGCTCTTCATGTTTTTCAACACCACTTCATTCTTCTCCTATTTTTCAGCCCGTTTCATGCTCCTCATGTCTTTCACACCTTTTGAAGCTCTTCACATTTTTCACACCTTTTCAGGCTCTTCATGTTTTTGATCACCATTTCATGCTCCTCCCATTTTTCAGACCGTTTCATGCTCCTCATATTTTTGACACCTTTTGAAGCTGTTCATATTTTTCACACCTTTTCAGACTCTTCATGTTTTTGAACACCGCTTCATGCTCCTCCTATTATTCAGACAGTTTCCTGCTTCTCATATTTTTGACACCTTTTGAAGCTCTTCATATTTTTCACACCCTTTCAGGCTCTTAATGTTTTTCAACACCACTTCATGCTCCTCCTATTTTTCATACGTTTTCATGCTCCTCATATTTTTGACACCTTTTGAAGCTCTTCATATTGTTCACACCTTTTCAGGCTCTTCATGTTTTTGAACACCGTTTCATGTTCCTCGTATTTTTCAGGCCATTTCATGCTCGTCATGTTTTTCACACTTTTGAAGCTCTTCATATTTTTCACACCTTTTCAGGATCTTCATGTTTTCCAACACCACTTCATGCTTCTCCTATTTTTCAGCCCGTTTCATGCTCCTCATATTTTTGACACCTTTTGAAGCTTTTCATATTTTTCACACCTTTTCAGGCTCTTCATGTTTTTGAACACCACTTCATGCTCCTTTTATTTTTCAGAGAGTTTCATGCTCCTCATGTATTTCACACGTTTTGAAGCTCTTCATATGTTTCACACCTTTTGAAGTTCTTCATATTTTTCACACCTTTTCAAGCTCTTCATATTTTTCTCACCTTTTCAGGCTCTTCATGTTTTTCAACACCGCTTCATGCTCCTCCTATTTTTCAGACCGTTTCATGCTCCACACATTTTGAAACCTTTTGAAGCTCTTCATATTTTTCACACCTTTTCAGGCTCTCCATGTTTTTCATCACCGATTCATGCTCCTCCTATTTTTGAGGCCGTTTCATGCTCCTCATATTTTTGACACCTTTTGAAGCTCTTCATATTTTTCACACCTTTTAGGCTCTTCATGTTTTTGAACAGCGCTTCATGCTCCTCATATTTTTCAGACCGTTTCATGCTCCTCATATTTTTCACACCTTTTGAAGCTCTTCATATTTTTCATATTTTTGAAGCTCTTCATATTTTTCACACTTTTTCGGGCTCTTCATGTTTTTGAGCACACCTTCTTGCTCCTCCTATTTTTCAGACCGTTTCATGCTCCTCATGTATTTCACACCATTTGAAGCTCTTCATGTTTTTCACACCTTTTCAGTCTCTTCATGTATTTGAACACCATTTCATGCTCCTCCGATTTTTTAGACCATTTCATGCTCCTCATATTTTTGACACCTTTTGAAGCTCTTCATATTTTTCACACCTTTTCAGGTTCTTCATGTTTTTGAACACCGCTTCATGCTCCTCCAATTTTTCAGACCGTTTCATGTTTCTCATATTTTTGACACCTTTTGAAGCTCTTCATATTTTTCACACCTTTTGAAGCTCTTCATATTTTTCATATATTTGAAGCTCTTCATATTTTTCACACCATTTCAGGCTTTTCATGTATTTGAACACCGGTTCATGCTCCTCCTATTTTTCAGACCGTTTCGTGCTCCTCCTATTTTTCACTCCTTTTGAAGCTCTTCACATTTTTCACACCTTTTCAGTCTCTACATGTTTTTGAACACCGCTTCATGCTCCTCCTATTTCTCAGACCATTTCATGCTCCTCATGTATTTCACACCTTTTGAAGCTCTTAGTATTTTGTACACATTTTCAGGCTTTTCATGTTTTTCACAACCACTTCATGCTCCTCATATTTTTCAGACCGTTTCATGCACATTTCATTTTTGACTCCTTTTGAAGCTCTTCATATTTTTCACACCATTTTCAGGCTCTTCATGTTTTTCAACACCGCTTTATGATCCTCCTATTTTTCAGACCGTTTCATATTCCTCATATTTTTGACATTTTTTGAGGCTCTTCATATTTTTCACACCTTTTCAGGCTCTTCATGTTTTTGAACACCGTTTCATGCTCCTCCTATTTTTCTGACCGTTTCATGCACATCTCATTTTTGACACTTTTTGAAGCCTTTGATATTTTTCACACCATTTTCAGGCTCTTCATGTTTTTCAACACCGCTTTATGATCCTCCTATTTTTCAGACCGTTTCATGCTCCTCAAATTTTTGACACCTTTTGAAGTACTTCATATTTTTCACACCTTTTCAGGCTCTTCATGTTTTTGAACACCGTTTCATGCTCCTCCTATTTTTCTGACCGTTTCATGCACATCTCATTTTTGACACTTTTTGAAGCCTTTGATATTTTTCACACCATTTTCAGGCTCTTCATGTTTTTGAACACCGTTTCATGCTCCTCCTATTTTTCAGACCGTTTCATGCTCCTCTTATGTTTGACACCTTTTGAAGCTCTTCATATTTTTCACACCTTTTCACGCTCTTCATGTTTTTGAACACCGCTTCATGCTCCGCCTATTTTTCAGACCGTTTCATGCTCCTCATATTTTTGACACCTTTTGAAGCTCTTCATATTTTTCACACCCTTTCAGGCTCTTAATGTTTTTCAACACAACTTCATGCTCCTCCTATTTTTCAGACGTTTTCATGCTCCTCATATTTTTGACACCTTTAGAAACTCTTCATATCTTTCACACCTTTTCAGGCTCTTCATGTTTTGCCACACCGCTTCATGCTCCTCCTATTTTTCAGCCCGTTTCATGCTCCTCATGTATTTCACACCTTTTGAAGCTCTTCATATATTTCACACATTTTCAGGCTCTTCATTTTTTTCAACACCGCTTCATGCTCCTCCTATTTTTCAGACCGTTTCATACTCCTCATATTTTTGACACCTTTTGAAGCTCTTCATTTTTTCACACCTTTTCAGGCTCTTCATGTTTTTGAACACCGCTTCATGCTCCTCCAATTTTTCAGACCGTTTCATGTTTCTCATATTTTTGACACCTTTTGAAGCTCTTCATATTTTTCACACCTTTTGAAGCTCTTCATATTTTTCATATTTTTGAAGCTCTTCATATTTTTCACACCTTTTCAGGCTTTTCATGTATTTGAACACCGGTTCATGTTCCTCCTATTTTTCAGACCGTTTCATGCTCCTCCTATTTTTCACTCCTTTTGAAGCTCTTCATATTTTTCACACCTTTTCAGTCTCTACATGTTTTTGAACACCGCTTCATGCTCCTCCTATTTCTCAGACCATTTCATGCTCCTCATGTATTTCACACCTTTTGAAGCTCTTCGTATTTTGCACACATTTTCAGGCTTTTCATGTTTTTCACAACCACTTCATGCTCCTCATATATTTCAGACCGTTTCATGCACATTTCATTTTTGACTCCTTTTGAAGCTCTTCATATTTTTCACACCATTTTCAGGCTCTTCATGTTTTTCAACACCGCTTTATGATCCTACTATTTTTCAGACCGTTTCATATTCCTCATATTTTTGACATTTTTTGAGGCTCTTCATATTTTTCACACCTTTTCAGGCTCTTCATGTTTTTGAACACCGTTTCATGCTCCTCCTATTTTTCAGACCGTTTCATGCACATCTCATTTTTGACACCTTTTGAAGCTCTTGATATTTTTCACACCATTTTCAGGCTCTTCATGTTTTTCAACACCGCTTTATGATCCTCCTATTTTTCAGACCGTTTCATGCTCCTCATATATTTGACACCTTTTGAAGCTCTTCGTATTTTTCATAGCTTTTCAGGCTCTTCATATTTTTCACACATTTTCAAGCTGTTCATGTTTTTGAACACGGCTTCATGCTCCTCCAATTTTTCAGACCATTTCATGTTGCTCATATTTTTGACACCTTTTGAAGCTCTTCATTCTTTTCACACCTTTTGAAGCTCTTCATATTTTTCACACTTTTTGAAGCTCTTCATATTTTTCACAGTTTTCAGGCTCTTCATGCTTCTGAACACCGCTTCATGCTCCACCTATTTTTCAGACCGTTTCATGCTCTTCATATTTTTCACACCTTTTCAGGCTCTTCATATTTTTGAACACCTCTTCATGCTACTCCTATTTTTGATACCTTTTGAAGCTCTTCATATTTTTCACACCTTTTCAGGCTCTTCATGTTTTTCAACACGGCTTCATGCTACTCCTATTTTTGATACCTTTTGAAGCTCCTCATATTCTTCAAACCATTTCATGCTCTTCTTTTTTTTCATCACCGCTTCATGCTCCTCTTATTTTTCAGACCGTTTCATGCTCCTCATATTTTGACACCTTTTAACCTGTTCATATTTTACACATTTTCAGGCTCTTCAAGTTTTTCAACACCGTTTCATGCTACTACTATTTTTGATACCTTTTGAAGCTCCTTATATTCTTCAAACCATTTCATGCTCTTCTATTTTTTCATCACCGCTTCATGCTCCTCCTATTTTTCAGACCGTTTCATGCTCCTCCTATTTTGAGACCGTTTCATGCTCCTCATATTTTTCACACCTTTAGAAGCTCTTCGTATTTTTCTCACCTTTTCAGGCTCTTCATGTTTTTCAACACCGCTTCATGATCCTCCTATTTTTCTGACAGTTTCATGCTCCTCATATTTTTCATCCTTTTTGAAGCTCTTCATATTTTTCACACCTTTAGAAGCTCTTCGTATTTTTCTCACCTTTTCAGGCTCTTCATGTTTTTGAACACCACTTCATGCTCCTCCGATTTTCAGACCGTTTCATGCTCCTCATACTTTTGACACCTTTAGAAGCTCTTCATATTTTTCACACCTTTTCAGGCTCTTCATGTTTTTCAACACCGCTTCATGCTCCTCTTCTTTTTCAGACCGTTTCAGGCTCCTCATATTTTTGACACCTTTTTAAGCTCTTCATGTTTTTCACACATTTTCAGGCTCTTCATGTATTTCAACACCGCTTCATGCTCCTCCTATTTTTCAGAACGTTTCATGCTCCTCATATTTTTGACACCTTTTGAAGCTCTTCATATTTTTCTCACCCTTTGAAGCTCTTCATATTTTTCATATTTGAAGCTCTTCATATTTTCACAACTTTTCAGGCTCTTCATGTTTTTGAACACCACTTCATGCTCCTTTTATTTTTCAGAGAGTTTCATGCTCCTCATGTATTTCACACCTTTTGAAGCTTTTCATATTTTTCACACTTTTTCAGGCTCTTCATGTTTTTCAACACCACTTCATTCTTCTCCTATTTTTCAGCCCGTTTCATGCTCCTCATGTCTTTCACACCTTTTGAAGCTCTTCACATTTTTCACACCTTTCCAGGCTCTTCATGTTTTTGATCACCATTTCATGCTCCTCCCATTTTTCAGACCGTTTCATGCTCCTCATATTTTTGACACATTTTGAAGCTCTTCATATTTTTCACACCTTTTCAGACTCTTCATGTTTTTGAACACCGCTTCATGCTCCTCCTATTATTCAGACAGTTTCATGCTTCTCATATTTTTGACACCTTTTGAAGCTCTTCATATTTTTCACACCCTTTCAGGCTCTTAATGTTTTTCAACACCACTTCATGCTCCTCCTATTTTTCATACGTTTTCATGCTCCTCATATTTTTGACACCTTTTGAAGCTCTTCATATTGTTCACACCTTTTCAGGCTCTTCATGTTTTTGAACACCGTTTCATGTTCCTCGTATTTTTCAGGCCATTTCATGCTCGTCATGTATTTCACACTTTTGAAGCTCTTCATATTTTTCACACCTTTTCAGGATCTTCATGTTTTTCAACACCACTTCATGCTTCTCCTATTTTTCAGCCCGTTTCATGCTCCTCATATTTTTGACACCTTTTGAAGCTTTTCATATTTTTCACACCTTTTCAGGCTCTTCATGTTTTTGAACACCACTTCATGCTCCTTCTATTTTTCAGAGAGTTTCATGCTCCTCATGTATTTCACACGTTTTGAAGCTCTTCATATGTTTCACACCTTTTGAAGTTTTTCATATTTTTCACACCTTTTCAAGCTCTTCATATTTTTCACACCTTTTCAGGCTCTTCATGTTTTTCAACACCGCTTTATGCTTCTCCTATTTTTCAGACCGTTACTTGCTCCTCATATTTTTGACACCTTTAGAAGTTCTTCATATTTTTCACACCTTTTCAGGCTCTTCATATTTTTCAACACCGCTTCATGCTCCTCCTATTTTTCAGACCGTTTCAAGGTCCTCATATTTTTGACACCTTTTGAAGCTTTTCATATTTTTCACACCTTTTCAGGCTCTTCATTTTTTTCAACAGTACTTCTTGCTCCTCCAATTTTTCAGACCGTTTCATGCTCATCTAATTTTTGACACCTTTTGAAGCTATGCATATTTTTCACAACTTTTCAGGCTCTTCATGTTTTTCAACACCACTGCATGCTTCTCGTATTTTTAAGACCGTTTCATGCTCCTCATACTTTTGACACCTTTAGAAGCTCTTCATATTTTTCACACCTTTTCAGGCTCTTCATGTTTTTCAACACCGCTTCATGCTCATCTTCTTTTTCAGACCGTTTCAGGCTCCTCATATTTTTGACACCTTTTTAAGCTCTTCATGTTTTTCACACATTTTCAGGCTCTTCATGTATTTCAACACCGCTTCATGCTCCTCCTATTTTTCAGAACGTTTCATGCTCCTCATATTTTTGACACCTTTTGAAGCTCTTCATATTTTTCTCACCCTTTGAAGCTCTTCATATTTTTCTCACCCTTTGAAGCTCTTCATATTTTTCATATTTTTGAAGCTGTTCATATTTTCACAACTTTTCAGGCTCTTCATGTTTTTGAACACCACTTCATGCTCCTTCTATTTTTCAGAGAGTTTCATGCTCCTCATGTATTTCACACCTTTTGAAGCTTTTCATATTTTTCACTCTTTTTCAGGCTCTTCATGTTTTTCAACACCACTTCATTCTTCTCCTATTTTTCAGCCCGTTTCATGCTCCTCATGTCTTTCACACCTTTTGAAGCTCTTCACATTTTTCACACCTTTTCAGGCTCTTCATGTTTTTGATCACCATTTCATGCTCCTCCCATTTTTCAGACCGTTTCATGCTCCTCATATTTTTGACACCTTTTGAAGCTGTTCATATTTTTCACACCTTTTCAGACTCTTCATGTTTTTGAACACCGCTTCATGTTCCTCCTATTATTCAGACAGTTTCCTGCTTCTCATATTTTTGACACCTTTTGAAGCTCTTCATATTTTTCACACCCTTTCAGGCTCTTAATGTTTTTCAACACCACTTCATGCTCCTCCTATTTTTCATACGTTTTCATGCTCCTCATATTTTTGACACCTTTTGAAGCTCTTCATATTGTTCACACCTTTTCAGGCTCTTCATGTTTTTGAACACCGTTTCATGTTCCTCGTATTTTTCAGGCCATTTCATGCTCGTCATGTTTTTCACACTTTTGAAGCTCTTCACATTTTTCAAACCTTTTCAGGATCTTCATGTTTTCCAACACCACTTCATGCTTCTCCTATTTTTCAGCCCGTTTCATGCTCCTCATATTTTTGACACCTTTTGAAGCTTTTCATATTTTTCACACCTTTTCAGGCTCTTCATGTTTTTGAACACCACTTCATGCTCCTTTTATTTTTCAGAGAGTTTCATGCTCCTCATGTATTTCACACGTTTTGAAGCTCTTCATATGTTTCACACCTTTTGAAGTTCTTCATATTTTTCACACCTTTTCAAGCTCTTCATATTTTTCTCACCTTTTCAGGCTCTTCATGTTTTTCAACACCGCTTCATGCTCCTCCTATTTTTCAGACCGTTTCATGCTCCACACATTTTGAAACCTTTTGAAGCTCTTCATATTTTTCACACCTTTTCAGGCTCTCCATGTTTTTCATCACCGATTCATGCTCCTCCTATTTTTGAGGCCGTTTCATGCTCCTCATATTTTTGACACCTTTTGAAGCTCTTCATATTTTTCACACCTTTTAGGCTCTTCATGTTTTTGAACAGCGCTTCATGCTCCTCATATTTTTCAGACCGTTTCATGCTCCTCATATTTTTCACACCTTTTGAGGCTCTTCATATTTTTCATATTTTTGAAGCTCTTCATATTTTTCACACATTTTCGGGCTCTTCATGTTTTTGAGCACAGCTTCTTGCTCCTCCTATTTTTCAGACCGTTTCATGCTCCTCATGTATTTCACACCATTTGAAGCTCTTCATGTTTTTCACACCTTTTCAGTCTCTTCATGTATTTGAACACCATTTCATGCTCCTCCGATTTTTTAGACCATTTCATGCTCCTCATATTTTTGACACCTTTTGAAGCTCTTCATATTTTTCACACCTTTTCAGGTTCTTCATGTTTTTGAACACCGCTTCATGCTCCTCCAATTTTTCAGACCGTTTCATGTTTCTCATATTTTTCACACCTTTTGAAGCTCTTCATATTTTTCACACCTTTTGAAGCTCTTCATATTTTTCATATATTTGAAGCTCTTCATATTTTTCACACCATTTCAGGCTTTTCATGTATTTGAACACCGGTTCATGCTCCTCCTATTTTTCAGACCGTTTCGTGCTCCTCCTATTTTTCACTCCTTTTGAAGCTCTTCACATTTTTCACACCTTTTCAGTCTCTACATGTTTTTGAACACCGCTTCATGCTCCTCCTATTTCTCAGACCATTTCATGCTCCTCATGTATTTCACACCTTTTGAAGCTCTTAGTATTTTGTACACATTTTCAGGCTTTTCATGTTTTTCACAACCACTTCATGCTCCTCATATTTTTCAGACCGTTTCATGCACATTTCATTTTTGACTCCTTTTGAAGCTCTTCATATTTTTCACACCATTTTCAGGCTCTTCATGTTTTTCAACACCGCTTTATGATCCTCCTATTTTTCAGACCGTTTCATATTTCTCATATTTTTGACATTTTTTGAGGCTCTTCATATTTTTCACACCTTTTCAGGCTCTTC
This sequence comes from Dama dama, assembly GCF_033118175.1. Taxonomy (NCBI): domain Eukaryota; kingdom Metazoa; phylum Chordata; class Mammalia; order Artiodactyla; family Cervidae; genus Dama; species Dama dama. Next base: position 966,678 of record NW_026870969.1, on the reverse strand, counting down.
ATGTTTTTGAACACCGTTTCATGCTCCTCCTATTTTTCTGACCGTTTCATGCACATCTCATTTTTGACACTTTTTGAAGCCTTTGATATTTTTCACACCATTTTCAGGCTCTTCATGTTTTTCAACACCGCTTTATGATCCTCCTATTTTTCAGACCATTTCATGCTCCTCATATATTTGACACCTTTTGAAGTACTTCATATTTTTCACACCTTTTCAGGCTCTTCATGTTTTTGAACACCGTTTCATGCTCCTCCTATTTTTCTGACCGTTTCATGCACATCTCATTTTTGACACTTTTTGAAGCCTTTGATATTTTTCACACCATTTTCAGGCTCTTCATGTTTTTGAACACCGTTTCATGCTCCTCCTATTTTTCAGACCGTTTCATGCTCCTCTTATGTTTGACACCTTTTGAAGCTCTTCATATTTTTCACACCTTTTCACGCTCTTCATGTTTTTGAACACCGCTTCATGCTCCGCCTATTTTTCAGACCGTTTCATGCTCCTCATATTTTTGACACCTTTTGAAGCTCTTCATATTTTTCACACCCTTTCAGGCTCTTAATGTTTTTCAACACAACTTCATGCTCCTCCTATTTTTCAGACGTTTTCATGCTCCTCATATTTTTGACACCTTTAGAAACTCTTCATATCTTTCACACCTTTTCAGGCTCTTCATGTTTTGCCACACCGCTTCATGCTCCTCCTATTTTTCAGCCCGTTTCATGCTCCTCATGTATTTCACACCTTTTGAAGCTCTTCATATATTTCACACATTTTCAGGCTCTTCATTTTTTTCAACACCGCTTCATGCTCCTCCTATTTTTCAGACCGTTTCATGCTCCTCATATGTTTCACACATTTTGAAGGTCTTCATATATTTCACACCATTTCAGGATCTTCATGTGTTTCAACACTGATTCATGCTCCTCCTATTTTTCAGACCGTTTCATGCTCATCTCTTTTTTGACACCTTTTGAAGCTGTTCATAATTTTCACACCTTTTCAGGATCTTCATGTTTTTGATCACCGCTTCATGATCCTCCTATTTTTCAAACCATTTCATGCTCTTCATATTTTTGACAACTTTTGAAGCTCTTCATTTTTTTCACACCTTTTCAGGCTCTTCATGTTTTTCCATACCACTTCATGCTTCCCCTAATTTTCAGACCGTTTCATGCTCCTCATGTATTTCACACGTTTTGAAGCTCTTCATATTTTTCACACCTTTCAGGCTCTTCATGTTTTTCAACACCGTTTCATGCTGCTTCTATTTTTCAGACCGTTTCATGGTCCTCATATTTTTCACACCTTTTGAAGCTCTTCATATTTTTCACACCTTTTCAGGCTCTTCATGTTTTTGAACACATCTTCATGCTCCTCCTATTTTTCACACCATTTCATGCTCCTCATATTTTGACACCTTTTGAAGCTCTTTATATTTTTCACAACTTTTCAGGCTCTTCATGTTTTTCAACACTGTTTCATGATCCTCCTATTGTTCAGACCGTTTCATGCTCATCTCATTTTTGACACCTCTTGAAGCTTTTCATATTTTTCACAACTTTTTAAGCTCTTCATGTTTTTGAAAACCGCTTCATGCTCCTCCTATTTTTCAGAGAGTTTCATGCTCCTCTTGTATTTCACACGATTTGAAGCTCTTCATATTTTTCACACCTTTTCAGGCTCTTCAAATTTTTCACACCTCTTCAGGCTCTTCAAATTTTTCACACCTTTTCAGGCTCTTCAAATGTTTCACACCTTTTCAGGCTCTTCAAATTTTTCACACCTTTTCAGGCTCTTCATATTTTTCACACCATTTCAGGCTCTTCAAATTTTTCACACCTTTTCAGGCTCTTCAAATTTTTCCACACCACTTCATGCTTCTCCTATATTTCAGCCCGTTTCAAACTCCTCATGTATTTCACACCTTTTGAAGCTCTTCATATTTTTCACACCTTTTCAGGCTCTTCATGTTTTTGATCACCGTTTCATGCTCCTCCTATTTTTCAGACAATTTCATGCTCATCTCAATTTTGACACCTTTTGAAGCTCTTCATATTTTTCACACCTTTTCAGGCTCTTCATGTTTTTGATCACCGCTTTATGCTTCTCCTATTTTTCAGACCGTTACATGCTCCTCATATTTTTGACACCTTTAGAAGTTCTTCATATTTTTCACACCTTTTCAGGCTCTTCATATTTTTCAACACCGCTTCATGCTCCTCCTATTTTTCAGACCGTTTCAAGGTCCTCATATTTTTGACACCTTTTGAAGCTTTTCATATTTTTCACACCTTTTCAGGGTCTTCATTTTTTTAAACAGTACTTCTTGCTCCTCCAATTTTTCAGACCGTTTCATGCTCATCTAATTTTTGACACCTTTTGAAGCTATGCATATTTTTCACAACTTTTCAGGCTCTTCATGTTTTTCAACACCACTGCATGCTCCTCGTATTTTTAAGACCGTTTCATGCTCCTCATATTTTTGACACCTTTAGAAGCTCTTCATATTTTTCACACCTTTTCAGGCTCTTCATGTTTTTCAACACCGCTTCATGCTCCTCTTCTTTTTCAGACCGTTTCAGGCTCCTCATATTTTTGACACCTTTTTAAGCTCTTCATGTTTTTCACACATTTTCAGGCTCTTCATGTATTTCAACACCGCTTCATGCTCCTCCTATTTTTCAGAACGTTTCATGCTCCTCATAATTTTGACACCATTTGAAGCTCTTTATAATTTTCACACCTTTTCAAGCTCTTCATGTTTTTCAACACCACTTCATGCTCCTCCAATTTTTCAGGCCGTTTCATTGTCCTCATATATTTGACACCTTTAGAAGATCTTCATATTTTTCACACATTTTCAGGCTCTGCATGTTTTTCAACATCGCTTCATGCCCCTCCTATTTTTTAGACCGTTTCAGGCTCCTCATATTTTTGACACCTTTAGAAGCTCTTCATATTTTTCACACCTTTTCAGGCTCTTCATTTTTTTCAACACCGCTTCATGCTCCTCCTATTTTTCAGACCGTTTCATGCTCCTCATAATTTTGACACTTTTTGAAGCTCCTCATATTTTTCACACGTTTTGAAGGTGTTCATATATTTCACACCATTTCAGGCTCTTCATGTTTTTCAACACCACTTCATGCTCCTCCAATTTTTCAGTCCGTTTCATGCTCATCTAATTTTTGACAACTTTTGAAGCTCTTCATATTTTTCACACCTTTTCAGGCTCTTCATTTTTTTCAACACCTCTTCATGCTCCTCGTATTTTTCAACACCGCTTCATGCTCCTACTATTTTTCAGACCGTTTCATGCTGCTCATAATTTTGACACTTTTTGAAGCTCCTCATATTTTTCACACGTTTTGAAGGTCTTCATATATTTCACACCATTTCAGGCTCTTCATGTTTTTCAACACCACTTCATGCACCTCCTATTTTTCAGACCGTTTCATGCTCATCTAATTTTTGACAACTTTTGAAGCTCTTCATATTTTTCACACCTTTTCAGGCTCTTCATTTATTTCAACACCTCTTCATGCTCCTCGTATTTTTCAACACTGCTTCATGCTCCTCCTATTTTCAGACCGTTTCATGCTCCTCATAATTTTGACACTTTTTGAAGCTCCTCATATTTTTCACACGTTTTGAAGGTCTTCATATATTTCACACCATTTCAGGCTCTTCATGTTTTTCAACACCACTTCATGCTCCTCCTATTTTTCAGACCGTTTCATGCTCATCTAATTTTTGACAACTTTTGAAGCTCTTCATATTTTTCACATTTTTGAAGCTCTTCATATTTCTCACACCTTTTCAGGCTCTTCATGTTTTTCAACACTGATTCATGCTCCTCCTATTTTTCAGACCGTTTCATGCTCCTCATAATTTTGACACTTTTTGAAGCTTCTCATATTTTTCACACGTTTTGAAGGTGTTCATATATTTCACACCATTTCAGGCTCTTCATGTTTTTCAACACCACTTCATGCACCTCCTATTTTTCAGACCGTTTCATGCTCATCTAATTTTTGACAACTTTTGAAGCTCTTCATATTTTTCACACCTTTTCAGGCTCTTCATTTTTTTCAACATCTCTTCATGCTCCTCGTATTTTTCAACAATGCTTCATGCTCCTCCTATTTTTCAGACCGTTTCATGCTCCTCATAATTTTGACACTTTTTGAAGCTCCTCATATTTTCACACGTTTTGAAGGTCTTCATATATTTCACACCATTTCAGGCTCTTCATGTTTTTCAACACCACTTCATGCTCCTCCTATTTTTCAGACCATTTCATGCTCCTCATATTTTTGACACGTTTTGAAGCTCCTCATATGTTTCACACATTTTGAAGCTCTTCATATATTTCACACCATTTCAGGATCTTCATGTGTTTCAACACTGATTCATGCTCCTCCTATTTTTCAGACCGTTTCATGCTCATCTCTTTTTTGACACCTTTTGAAGCTGTTCATAATTTTCACACCTTTTCAGGATCTTCATGTTTTTGATCACCGCTTCATGATCCTCCTATTTTTCAAACCATTTCATGCTCTTCATATTTTTGACAACTTTTGAAGCTCTTCATTTTTTTCACACCTTTTCAGGCTCTTCATGTTTTTCCATACCACTTCATGCTTCCCCTAATTTTCAGACCGTTTCATGCTCCTCATGTATTTCACACGTTTTGAAGCTCTTCATATTTTTCACACCTTTCAGGCTCTTCATGTTTTTCAACACCGTTTCATGCTGCTTCTATTTTTCAGACCGTTTCATGGTCCTCATATTTTTCACACCTTTTGAAGCTCTTCATATTTTTCACACCTTTTCAGGCTCTTCATGTTTTTGAACACATCTTCATGCTCCTCCTATTTTTCACACCATTTCATGCTCCTCATATTTTGACACCTTTTGAAGCTCTTTATATTTTTCACAACTTTTCAGGCTCTTCATGTTTTTCAACACTGTTTCATGATCCTCCTATTGTTCAGACCGTTTCATGCTCATCTCATTTTTGACACCTCTTGAAGCTTTTCATATTTTTCACAACTTTTTAAGCTCTTCATGTTTTTGAAAACCGCTTCATGCTCCTCCTATTTTTCAGAGAGTTTCATGCTCCTCTTGTATTTCACACGATTTGAAGCTCTTCATATTTTTCACACCTTTTCAGGCTCTTCAAATTTTTCACACCTCTTCAGGCTCTTCAAATTTTTCACACCTTTTCAGGCTCTTCAAATGTTTCACACCTTTTCAGGCTCTTCAAATTTTTCACACCTTTTCAGGCTCTTCATATTTTTCACACCATTTCAGGCTCTTCAAATTTTTCACACCTTTTCAGGCTCTTCAAATTTTTCCACACCACTTCATGCTTCTCCTATATTTCAGCCCGTTTCAAACTCCTCATGTATTTCACACCTTTTGAAGCTCTTCATATTTTTCACACCTTTTCAGGCTCTTCATGTTTTTGATCACCGTTTCATGCTCCTCCTATTTTTCAGACAATTTCATGCTCATCTCAATTTTGACACCTTTTGAAGCTCTTCATATTTTTCACACCTTTTCAGGCTCTTCATGTTTTTGATCACCGCTTTATGCTTCTCCTATTTTTCAGACCGTTACATGCTCCTCATATTTTTGACACCTTTAGAAGTTCTTCATATTTTTCACACCTTTTCAGGCTCTTCATATTTTTCAACACCGCTTCATGCTCCTCCTATTTTTCAGACCGTTTCAAGGTCCTCATATTTTTGACACCTTTTGAAGCTTTTCATATTTTTCACACCTTTTCAGGGTCTTCATTTTTTTAAACAGTACTTCTTGCTCCTCCAATTTTTCAGACCGTTTCATGCTCATCTAATTTTTGACACCTTTTGAAGCTATGCATATTTTTCACAACTTTTCAGGCTCTTCATGTTTTTCAACACCACTGCATGCTCCTCGTATTTTTAAGACCGTTTCATGCTCCTCATATTTTTGACACCTTTAGAAGCTCTTCATATTTTTCACACCTTTTCAGGCTCTTCATGTTTTTCAACACCGCTTCATGCTCCTCTTCTTTTTCAGACCGTTTCAGGCTCCTCATATTTTTGACACCTTTTTAAGCTCTTCATGTTTTTCACACATTTTCAGGCTCTTCATGTATTTCAACACCGCTTCATGCTCCTCCTATTTTTCAGAACGTTTCATGCTCCTCATATTTTGGACACCTTTTGAAGCTCTTCATATTTTTCTCACCCTTTGAAGCTATTCATATTTTTCATATTTTTGAAGCTCTTCATATTTTCACAACTTTTCAGGCTCTTCATGTTTTTGAACACCACTTCATGCTCCTTCTATTTTTCAGAGAGTTTCATGCTCCTCATGTATTTCACACCTTTTGAAGCTTTTCATATTTTTCACACTTTTTCAGGCTCTTCATGTTTTTCAACACCACTTCATTCTTCTCCTATTTTTCAGCCCGTTTCATGCTCCTCATGTCTTTCACACCTTTTGAAGCTCTTCACATTTTTCACACCTTTTCTGGCTCTTCATGTTTTTGATCACCATTTCATGCTCCTCCCATTTTTCAGACCGTTTCATGCTCCTCATATTTTTGACACCTTTTGAAGCTGTTCATATTTTTCACACCTTTTCAGACTCTTCATGTTTTTGAACACCGCTTCATGCTCCTCCTATTATTCAGACAGTTTCATGCTTCTCATATTTTTGACACCTTTTGAAACTCTTCATATTTTTCACACCCTTTCAGGCTCTTAATGTTTTTCAACACCACTTCATGCTCCTCCTATTTTTCATACGTTTTCATGCTCCTCATATTTTTGACACCTTTTGAAGCTCTTCATATTGTTCACACCTTTTCAGGCTCTTCATGTTTTTGAACACCGTTTCATGTTCCTCGTATTTTTCAGGCCATTTCATGCTCGTCATGTATTTCACACTTTTGAAGCTCTTCATATTTTTCACACCTTTTCAGGATCTTCATGTTTTTCAACACCACTTCATGCTTCTCCTATTTTTCAGCCCGTTTCATGCTCCTCATATTTTTGACACCTTTTGAAGATTTTCATATTTTTCACACCTTTTCAGGCTCTTCATGTTTTTGAACACCACTTCATGCTCCTTCTATTTTTCAGAGAGTTTCATGCTCCTCATGTATTTCACACGTTTTGAAGCTCTTCATATGTTTCACACCTTTTGAAGTTTTTCATATTTTTCACACCTTTTCAAGCTCTTCATATTTTTCACACCTTTTCAGGCTCTTCATGTATTTCAACACCGCTTTATGCTTCTCCTATTTTTCAGACCGTTACTTGCTCCTCATATTTTTGACACCTTTAGAAGTTCTTCATATTTTTCACACCTTTTCAGGCTCTTCATATTTTTCAACACCGCTTCATGCTCCTCCTATTTTTCAGACCGTTTCAAGGTCCTCATATTTTTGACACCTTTTGAAGCTTTTCATATTTTTCACACCTTTTCAGGCTCTTCATTTTTTTCAACAGTACTTCTTGCTCCTCCAATTTTTCAGACCGTTTCATGCTCATCTAATTTTTGACACCTTTTGAAGCTATGCATATTTTTCACAACTTTTCAGGCTCTTCATGTTTTTAAACACCACTGCATGCTCCTCGTATTTTTAAGACCGTTTCATGCTCCTCATACTTTTGACACCTTTAGAAGCTCTTCATATTTTTCACACCTTTTCAGGCTCTTCATGTTTTTCAACACCGCATCATGCTCCTCTTCTTTTTCAGACCGTTTCAGGCTCCTCATATTTTTGACACCTTTTTAAGCTCTTCATGTTTTTCACACATTTTCAGGCTCTTCATGTATTTCAACGTCGCTTCATGCTCCTCCTATTTTTCAGAACGTTTCATGCTCCTCATATTTTTGACACCTTTTGAAGCTCTTCATATTTTTCTCACCCTTTGAAGCTCTTCATATTTTTCATATTTTTGAAGCTCTTCATATTTTCACAATTTTTCAGGCTCTTCATGTTTTTGAACACCACTTCATGCTCCTTCTATTTTTCAGAGAGTTTCATGCTCCTCATGTATTTCACACCTTTTGAAGCTTTTCATATTTTTCACACTTTTTCAGGCTCTTCATGTTTTTCAACACCACTTCATTCTTCTCCTATTTTTCAGCCCGTTTCATGCTCCTCATGTCTTTCACACCTTTTGAAGCTCTTCACATTTTTCACACCTTTTCAGGCTCTTCATGTTTTTGATCACCATTTCATGCTCCTCCCATTTTTCAGACCGTTTCATGCTCCTCATATTTTTGACACCTTTTGAAGCTGTTCATATTTTTCACACCTTTTCAGACTCTTCATGTTTTTGAACACCGCTTCATGCTCCTCCTATTATTCAGACAGTTTCATGCTTCTCATAATTTTGACACCTTTTGAAGCTCTTCATATTTTCCACACCCTTTCAGGCTCTTAATGTTTTTCAACACCACTTCATGCTCCTCCTATTTTTCATACGTTTTCATGCTCCTCATATTTTTGACACCTTTTGAAGCTCTTCTTATTGTTCACACCTTTTCATGCTCTTCATGTTTTTGAACACCGTTTCAGGTTCCTCGTATTTTTCAGGCCATTTCATGCTCGTCATGTATTTCACACTTTTGAAGCTCTTCATATTTTTCACACCTTTTCAGGATCTTCATGTTTTTCAACACCACTTCATTCTTCTCCTATTTTTCAGCCCGTTTCATGCTCCTCATGTCTTTCACACCTTTTGAAGCTCTTCACATTTTTCACACCTTTTCAGGCTCTTCATGTTTTTGATCACCATTTCATGCTCCTCCCATTTTTCAGACCGTTTCATGCTCCTCATATTTTTGACACCTTTTGAAGCTGTTCATATTTTTCACACCTTTTCAGACTCTTCATGTTTTTGAACACCGCTTCATGCTCCTCCTATTATTCAGACAGTTTCATGCTTCTCATAATTTTGACACCTTTTGAAGCTCTTCATATTTTCCACACCCTTTCAGGCTCTTAATGTTTTTCAACACCACTTCATGCTCCTCCTATTTTTCATACGTTTTCATGCTCCTCATATTTTTGACACCTTTTGAAGCTCTTCTTATTGTTCACACCTTTTCATGCTCTTCATGTTTTTGAACACCGTTTCAGGTTCCTCGTATTCTTCAGGCCATTTCATGCTCGTCATGTATTTCACACTTTTGAAGCTCTTCATATTTTTCACACCTTTTCAGGATCTTCATGTTTTTCAACACCACTTCATGCTTCTCCTATTTTTCAGCCCGTTTCATGCTCCTCATATTTTTGACACCTTTTGAAGCTTTTCATATTTTTCACACCTTTTCAGGCTCTTCATGTTTTTGAACACCACTTCATGCTCCTTCTATTTTTCAGACCGTTTCATGCTCCTCATGTATTTCACACGTTTTGAAGCTCTTCATATGTTTCACACCTTTTGAAGTTCTTCATATTTTTCACACCTTTTCAAGCTCTTCATATTTTTCACACCTTTTCAGGCTTTTCATGTTTTTCAACACCGCTTCATGCTCCTCCTATTTTTCAGACCGTTTCATGCTCCACACATTTTGAAACCTATTGAAGCTCTTCATATTTTTCACACCTTTTCAGGCTCTCCATGTTTTTCATCACCGATTCATGCTCCTCCTATTTTTGAGGCCATTTCATGCTCCTCATATTTTTGACACCTTTTGAAGCTCTTCATATTTTTCACACCTTTTAGGCTCTTCATGTTTTTGAACAGCGCTTCATGCTCCTCATATTTTTCAGACCGTTTCATGCTCCTCATATTTTTCACACCTTTTGAAGCTCTTCATATTTTTCACACTTTTTCAGGCTCTTCATGTTTTTGAGCACACCTTCTTGCTCCTCCTATTTTTCAGACCGTTTCATGCTCCTCATGTATTTCACACCATTTGAAGCTCTTCATGTTTTTCACACCTTTTCTGTCTCTTCATGTGTTGAACACCATTTCATGCTCCTCCGATTTTTTAGACCATTTCATGCTCCTCATATTTTTGACACCTTTTGAAGCTCTTCATATTTTTCACACCTTTTCAGGCTCTTCATGTTTTTGAACACCGCTTCATGCTCCTCCAATTTTTCAGAACGTTTCATGTTTCTCATATTTTTGACACCTTTTGAAGCTCTTCATATTTTTCACACCTTTTGAAGCTCTTCATATTTTTCATATATTTGAAGCTCTTCATATTTTTCACACCATTTCAGGCTTTTCATGTATTTGAACACCGGTTCATGCTCCTCCTATTTTTCAGACCGTTTCGTGCTCCTCCTATTTTTTCACTCCTTTTGAAGCTCTTCACATTTTTCACACCTTTTCAGTCTCTACATGTTTTTGAACACCGCTTCATGCTCCTCCTATTTCTCAGACCATTTCATGCTACTCATGTATTTCACACCTTTTGAATCTCTTAGTATTTTGCACACATTTTCAGGCTTTTCATGTTTTTCACAACCACTTCATGCTCCTCATATTTTTCAGACCGTTTCATGCACATTTCATTTTTGACTCCTTTTGAAGCTCTTCATATTTTTCACACCATTTTCAGGCTCTTCATGTTTTTCAACACCGCTTTATGATCCTCCTATTTTTCAGACCGTTTCATATTCCTCATATTTTTGACATTTTTTGAGGCTCTTCATATTTTTCACACCTTTTCAGGCTCTTCATGTTTTGAACACCGTTTCATGCTCCTCCTATTTTTCTGACCGTTTCATGCACATCTCATTTTTGACACTTTTTGAAGCCTTTGATATTTTTCACACCATTTTCAGGCTCTTCATGTTTTTCAACACCGCTTTATGATCCTCCTATTTTTCAGACCGTTTCATGCTCCTCATATATTTGACACCTTTTGAAGTACTTCATATTTTTCACACCTTTTCAGGCTCTTCATGTTTTTGAACACCGTTTCATGCTCCTCCTATTTTTCTGACCGTATCATGCACATCTCATTTTTGACACTTTTTGAAGCCTTTGATATTTTTCACACCATTTTCAGGCTCTTCATGTTTTTGAACACCGTTTCATGCTCCTCCTATTTTTCAGACCGTTTCATGCTCCTCTTATGTTTGACACCTTTTGAAGCTTTTCATATTTTTCACACCTTTTCACGCTCTTCATGTTTTTGAACACCGCTTCATGCTCCGCCTATTTTTCAGACCGTTTCATGCTCCTCATATTTTTGACACCTTTTGAAGCTCTTCATATTTTTCACACCCTTTCAGGCTCTTAATGTTTTTCAACACACCTTCATGCTCCTCCTATTTTTCAGACGTTTTCATGCTCCTCATATTTTTGACACCTTTAGAAACTCTTCATATCTTTCACACCTTTTCAGGCTCTTCATGTTTTTCCACACCGCTTCATGCTCCTCCTATTTTTCAGTCCGTTTCATGCTCCTCATGTATTTCACACCTTTTGAAGCTCTTCATATATTTCACACATTTTCAGGCTCTTCATTTTTTTCAACACCGCTTCATGCTCCTCCTATTTTTCAGATCGTTTCATGCTCCTCATATTTTTGACACCTTTTGAAGCTCTTCATATTTTTCACACCTTTTCAGGCTCTTCATGTTTTTGAACACCGCTTCATGCTCCTCCAATTTTTCAGACCGTTTCATGTTTCTCATATTTTTGACACCTTTTGAAGCTCTTCATATTTTTCACACCTTTTGAAGCTCTTCATATTTTTCATATTTTTGAAGCTCTTCATATTTTTCACACCTTTTCAGGCTTTTCATGTATTTGAACACCGGTTCATGTTCCTCCTATTTTTCAGACCGTTTCATGCTCCTCCTATTTTTCACTCCTTTTGAAGCTCTTCATATTTTTCACACCTTTTCAGTCTCTACATGTTTTTGAACACCGCTTCATGCTCCTCCTATTTCTCAGACCATTTCATGCTCCTCATGTATTTCACACCTTTTGAAGCTCTTCGTATTTTGCACACATTTTCAGGCTTTTCATGTTTTTCACAACCACTTCATGCTCCTCATATTTTTCAGACCGTTTCATGCACATTTCATTTTTGACTCCTTTTGAAGCTCTTCATATTTTTCACACCATTTTCAGGCTCTTCATGTTTTTCAACACCGCTTTATGATCCTCCTATTTTTCAGACCGTTTCATATTCCTCATATTTTTGACATTTTTTGAGGCTCTTCATATTTTTCACACCTTTTCAGGCTCTTCATGTTTTTGAACACCGTTTCATGCTCCTCCTATTTTTCAGACCGTTTCATGCACATCTCATTTTTGACACCTTTTGAAGCTCTTGATATTTTTCACACCATTTTCAGGCTCTTCATGTTTTTCAACACCGCTTTATGATCCTCCTATTTTTCAGACCGTTTCATGCTCCTCATATATTTGACACCTTTTGAAGCTCTTCGTATTTTTCATAACTTTTCAGGCTCTTCATATTTTTCACACATTTTCAAGCTGTTCATGTTTTTGAACACGGCTTCATGCTCCTCCAATTTTTCAGACCATTTCATGTTCCTCATATTTTTGACACCTTTTGAAGCTCTTCATTCTTTTCACACCTTTTGAAGCTCTTCATATTTTTCACACCTTTTGAATCTCTTCATATTTTTCACACGTTTTCAGGCTCTTTATCTATTTCAACACCGCTTCATGCTGCTTCTATTTTTCAGACCGTTTCATGCTCCTCATATTTTTGACACCTTTTGAAGCTTTTCATATTTTTCACACCTTTTCAGGCTCTTCATGTTTTTGAACATCACTTCATGCTCCTTCTATTTTTCAGACCGTTTCATGCTCCTCATGTATTTCACACGTTTTGAAGCTCTTCATATGTTTCACACCTTTTGAAGTTCTTCATATTTTTCACACCTTTTCAAGCTCTTCATATTTTTCACACCTTTTCAGGCTCTTCATGTTTTTCAACACCGCTTCATGCTCCTCCTATTTTTCAGACCGTTTCATGCTCCACACATTTTGAAACCTTTTGAAGCTCTTCATATTTTTCACACCTTTTCAGGCTCTCCATGTTTTCATCACCGATTCATACTCCTCCTATTTTTGAGGCCATTTCATGCTCCTCATATTTTTGACACCTTTTGAAGCTCTTCATATTTTTCACACCTTTTAGGCTCTTCATGTTTTTGAACAGCGCTTCATGCTCCTCATATTTTTCAGACCGTTTCATGCTCCTCATATTTTTCACACCTTTTGAAGCTCTTCATATTTTTCACACTTTTTCAGGCTCTTCATGTTTTTGAGCACACCTTCTTGCTCCTCCTATTTTTCAGACCGTTTCATGCTCCTCATGTATTTCACACCATTTGAAGCTCTTCATGTTTTTCACACCTTTTCTGTCTCTTCATGTGTTGAACACCATTTCATGCTCCTCCGATTTTTTAGACCATTTCATGCTCCTCATATTTTTGACACCTTTTGAAGCTCTTCATATTTTTCACACCTTTTCAGGCTCTTCATGTTTTTGAACACCGCTTCATGCTCCTCCAATTTTTCAGAACGTTTCATGTTTCTCATATTTTTGACACCTTTTGAAGCTCTTCATATTTTTCACACCTTTTGAAGCTCTTCATATTTTTCATATATTTGAAGCTCTTCATATTTTTCACACCATTTCAGGCTTTTCATGTATTTGAACACCGGTTCATGCTCCTCCTATTTTTCAGACCGTTTCGTGCTCCTCCTATTTTTTCACTCCTTTTGAAGCTCTTCACATTTTTCACACCTTTTCAGTCTCTACATGTTTTTGAACACCGCTTCATGCTCCTCCTATTTCTCAGACCATTTCATGCTACTCATGTATTTCACACCTTTTGAATCTCTTAGTATTTTGCACACATTTTCAGGCTTTTCATGTTTTTCACAACCACTTCATGCTCCTCATATTTTTCAGACCGTTTCATGCACATTTCATTTTTGACTCCTTTTGAAGCTCTTCATATTTTTCACACCATTTTCAGGCTCTTCATGTTTTTCAACACCGCTTTATGATCCTCCTATTTTTCAGACCGTTTCATATTCCTCATATTTTTGACATTTTTTGAGGCTCTTCATATTTTTCACACCTTTTCAGGCTCTTCATGTTTTGAACACCGTTTCATGCTCCTCCTATTTTTCTGACCGTTTCATGCACATCTCATTTTTGACACTTTTTGAAGCCTTTGATATTTTTCACACCATTTTCAGGCTCTTCATGTTTTTCAACACCGCTTTATGATCCTCCTATTTTTCAGACCGTTTCATGCTCCTCATATATTTGACACCTTTTGAAGTACTTCATATTTTTCACACCTTTTCAGGCTCTTCATGTTTTTGAACACCGTTTCATGCTCCTCCTATTTTTCTGACCGTATCATGCACATCTCATTTTTGACACTTTTTGAAGCCTTTGATATTTTTCACACCATTTTCAGGCTCTTCATGTTTTTGAACACCGTTTCATGCTCCTCCTATTTTTCAGACCGTTTCATGCTCCTCTTATGTTTGACACCTTTTGAAGCTTTTCATATTTTTCACACCTTTTCACGCTCTTCATGTTTTTGAACACCGCTTCATGCTCCGCCTATTTTTCAGACCGTTTCATGCTCCTCATATTTTTGACACCTTTTGAAGCTCTTCATATTTTTCACATCTTTTCAGGCTCTTCATGTTTTTGAACACCGTTTCATGCTCCTCGTATTTTTCAGACCGTTTCATTCTCCTCATACCTTTGACACCTTTTGAAGGTCTTCATATATTCCACACCTTTTCAGACTCTTCATGTTTTTGAACACCGCTTCATGCTCCTCTTGTTTTTCAGACCGTTTCAGTCTCCTCATATTTTTGATACCTTTTGAAACTCTTCATATTTCTCACACCTTTTCAGGCTCTTCAGGTTTTTCAAAACCACTTCATGTTCCTCCTATTTTTCAGACCGTTTCATGCTCATCTCTTTTTGACACATTTTGAAGCTCTTCATATTTTTCACACCTTTTGAAGTTCTTCATATTTTTCACAACTTTTCAGGGTCTCCATGTTTATGAACACCGCTTCATGCTCGTCCTATTATTCAGACCGTTACATGCTCCTCATATTTTTCACACCTTTTGAAGTTCTTCATATTTTTCACACCTTTTCAGGTTCTTCATGTTTTTCGACACCGCTTCTTGCTCCTCCTATTTTTCAGACCGTATCATGCTCCTCATATTTTTGACACGTTTTGAAGCTCGTCATATTTTTCACACCTTTTCAGGCTCTTCAGGTTTTTGAACACCGTTTCATGCTCCTCCGATTTTTCAGACCGTTTCATGCTACTCATTTTTTTGAGACCTTTTGAAGCTCTTCACTTTTTTCACACCTTTTCAGGCTCTTCATGTTTTTGAATACCGCTTCATGCTCCTCCTACTTTTCAGACCGTTTCATGCTCTTCATATTTTTGATTTCTTTTGAAAGTCTGCATATTTTTCACACCTTTTTAGGCTCTTCATTTTTTTGAACACCACTTCATGCTCCTCCCATTTTTCAGACAGTTTCATGCTCATCTCATTTTTGACACCTTTTGAAGCTCTTCATATTTTTCACACCTTTTGAAGATCTTCATATTTTCACACGTTTTCAGGCTCTTCATGTTTTTCAACATCTTTTCATGCTCCTCCTATTTTTCAGACCGTTTCATGCTCCTCATATTTTTGACAAGTTTTGAGTCTCTTCATATTTTTCAACACCTTTTCAGGCTCTTCATGTTTTTAAACACCGCTTCATTCTCCTCCTATTTTTCAGACCATTTAATGCTCCTCATATTTTTGACAGCTTTTGAAGCTCTTCATCTTTTTCACACCTTTTCAGGCTCTTCATGTTTTTGAACACCGCTTCTTGCTCCTCCTATTTTTCAGACCATTTCATGCTCATCATATTTTTCACACCTTTTGAAACTCTTGATATTTTTCACACCATTTCAGGCTCTTCATGTTTTTGAACATCGCTTCATGCTCTTCCTATTTTTCAGACGGTTTCATGCTCCTCATGTATTTCACACCTTTTGAAGCTCTTCGTATTTTTCACACTTTTTCAGGATCTTCATGTTTTTGAACACCGCTTCATGCTCCTCCTATTTTTCAAACCGTTACTTGCTCCACATATTTTTGACACCTTTTGAAGCTCTTAATATGGTTCACACCTTTTCAGGCTCTTCATGTTTTTCAACACAGCTTCATGCTCCTCCTATTTTTCAGACCGTTTCATGCTCCTCATATTTTTGACACCTTTTGAAGCTCTTTACATATTTCACACCTTTTCAGGCTCTTCATATTTTTCAACACCACTTCATGCTCCTCCTATTTTTCAGACCGTTTCTTGCTCCTCATATTTTTGACAACTTTTGAAGCTCTTCATATTTTTCACACCTTTTCAGGCTCTTCATGTTCTTCAACACCGCTTCATGCTCCTCCAATATTTCAGATCATGTCATGTTTCTCATATTTTTCACACCTTTTGAGGCTCTTCATATTTTTCACACCTTTTCACGCTCTTCATGTTTTTCACCAACACTTCATGCTCCTCCTATTTTTTAGGCCATTTCATGCTCATCTCATTTTTGACACCGTTTGAAGCTCTTCATATTTTTCACACCTTTTGAAGCTCTTCATATTTTCACACCTTTTGAAGCTGTTCATATTTTTCACAGGTTTTCAGGCTCTTCATGTTTTCAACACCGCTTCATGCACCTCCTATTTTTCAGACCGTTTCATGCCCCTCATATTTTTCACACCTTTTGAAGATCTTCATATATTTCACACCTTTTCAGGCTCTTCATGTTTTTGAACAAAACTTCATGCTTCTATTTTTCAGAGCGTTTAATGCTCCTCATGTACTTCACACCTTTTGAAGTTCTTCATATATTTCACACCTTTTCAGGCTCTTCATGTTTTTCAACACCGCTTCATGCTCTTCCTATTTTTCAGACCGTTCATTCTCCTCATAATTTTGAAACATTTTGAAGCTCTTCTTATTTTTCACACCTTTTCAGGCTCTTCATGTTTTTCAACACCGCTTCATGCTCCTCCTATTTTTCAGACCGTTTCATGCTCCTCATATTTTTGACACCTTTTGAAGCTCTTCATATATTTCACACTTTTTCAGGCTCATCATGTTTTTCAACACCACTTCATGCTCCTCCTATTTTTCAGGCCGTTTCATGCTCATCTCATTTTTGACACCTTTTGAAGCTCTTCATATTTTTCACACCTTTAGAAGCTCTTCATATTTTTCACACGTTCTCAGGCTCTTCATGTTTTTCGACACCGCTTCATGCACCTCCTATTTTTCAGACCGTTTCATGCTCCTCATATTTTTCACACCTTTTGAAGCTTGTCTTATTTTCGCAGCTTTTCAGGAACTTCATGTTTTTCAACACCGCTTCATGCTCCTCCCATTTTTCAGACGGATTCATGCTCCTCCTATTTTTCAGACCGTTTCATGCTCCTCATGTATTTCCAACCTTTTGAAGCTCTTCATATTTTTCACACCTTTTCAGGCTCTTCATGTTTTTGAACACCCCTTCATGCTCCTCCTATTTTTCAGACCGTTTCATGCTCCTCATAATTTTCACACCTTTTGAAGCTCTTCATATTTTTCACACCTTTTCCGGTTATTCATGTTTTTGAACACTGCTTCATGCTCCTCCTATTTTTCAACTGTTTCATGCTCCTCATAATTTTGACATCTTTTGAAGTGCTTCATATTTTTCACACCTTTTCAGGCTCTTCATGTTTTTCAACACTGCATCATGCTCTTCCTATTCTTCAGAACTTTTCATGCTCCTCAAATTTTTGACACCTTTTGAAGCTCTTCATATTTTTCACAACTTTTCAGACTCTTCATGTTTTTCAACACCGCTTCATGCTCCTCCTATTTTTCAGACCGTTTCATGCTCCTCCTATTTTTCAGACCGTTTTATGCTTTTCATATTTTTCACAACTTTTGAAGCTCTTCATATTTTTCACACCTTTTAAACTCTTCATGTTTTTGAACACCGCTTCACACTCCTCCTATTTTTCATACCGTTTCATGCTCCTCAAATTTTTGACAGCTTTTGAAGCTCTTCATATACTTTCCACCTTTTCAGGCTCTTCATTTTTGTGGACTCCGCTTCATGCTCCTCCTATTTTTCAACCCGTTTTATGCTCCTCCTATTTTTCACACCGTTTCATTCTCCTCATAATTTGACACCTTTTGAAGCTCTTCATATTTTTCACACCTTTTCAGGCTCTTCATGTTTTTGAACATGGCTTCATGCTCCTCCTATTTTTCAGACCGTTTCATGCTCCTCACATTTTTGACACCTTTTGAAGCTCTTCATATTTCACACCTTTTCATGATCTTCATGTTTTTCAATAACACTTCATGCTCCTCCTAGATTTCAGACCGTTTCATACTCCTCCTATTTTTGACACCTTTTGAAGCTCTTCATATATTTCACCCATTTCAAGCTCTTCATGTTTTTCAACACCGCTTCATGCTCCTCCTATTTTTCAGACCGTTACAGGCGCCTCATATTTTTGACACCTTTTAAAGCCCTTCATATTTTTCACACATTTTCAGGCTCTTCATGTTTTTCAACACCGCTTCATGCTCCTCCTATTTTTCAGACCGTTTCTTGCTCCTAATATTTTTGACACCTTTTGAAGCTCTTCATATTTTTCACACCTCTTCATGCTCTTCATGTTTTCAACATCGATTCATGCTCCTATTATTTTTCAGACCGTTTCATCCTCCTCCTATTTTCACACCGTTTCATGCTCCTCATATTTTTGACACCTTTTGAAGCTCTTCATATATTTCACACCTTTTCAGGCTCTTCATGTTTTTCAACAACACTTCATGCTTCTCCTATTTTTCAGACCGTTTCATGATCCTCGTATTTTTGACACTTTTTGAAGCTCTTCATATTTTTCACAACTTTTGAGGCTCTTCATATTTTTGACACCGCTTCATGCTCCTCCTATTTTTCTGACCGTTTCATGCTCCTCACATTTTTGACACCTTTTGAAGCTCTTCATATTTTTCACATCTTTACAGGTTCTTCATGTTTTTCAGTACCACTTCATGCTCCTCCTAGATTTCAGACCGTTTCAGACTCCTCCTATTTTTGACACCTTTTGAAGCTCTTCAAGTATTTCACACCTTTTCAGGCTCTTCATGTTTTTCAACATCGCTTCATGCTCCTCCTATTTTTCCGACCGTTTCATGCTGCTCCCATTTTTGATACCTTTTGAAGCTCTTCATATTTTTGGCACCTTTTCATGCTCTTCATGTTTTTCAACACCGCTTCATGCTCCTCCTATACTTCAGAACGTTTTATGCTCCTCATATTTTTAACACCATTTGAAGCTCTTCATGTTTTGGGCATCTTTTCATGCTCTTCATGTTTTTCAACACCGCTTCATGCTCCTCCTGTTTTTCAGACGGTCTCTTGCTCCTCAAATTTTTGACACCTTTTGAAGCTCTTCATATTTTTCACACCTTTTGAAGCTCTTCATATTTTTTCACACGTTTTCAGGCTCTTCATGTTTTTCAACACCGCTTCATGCTCCTCCTATTTTTCAGACCGTTTCATGCTCCTCATATTTTTGACACCTTTTGATGCTCTTCATATTTTTCACACTTTTCAAGCTCTTTTTTTTTTCAACACCACTTCATGCTTCTCCTATTTTTCAGACCTTTTCATGCTCCTCATATTTTTGACACCTTTAGAAGCTCTTCATATTTTTCACACTTTTCAAGCTCTTCATGTTTTTCAACACCACTTCATTCTCCTCCTATTTTTAGACCATTTCATTCTCCTCATACTTTTGACACCTTTTGAAGCTCTTCCTATATTTCACACCTTTTCAGGCTCTTCATGTTTTTAACACCACTTCATGCTCCTCCTATTTTTCAGACCATTTCCTGCTCTTCGATTTTTGATACCTTTTGAAGTTCTTCATATTTTTCACACCTTTTGAAGCTCTTAATATTTTTCACACATTTTCAGGCTCTTCACTTTTTTCAACAACGCTTCATGCTCCTCCTATTTTTCAGACCGATTCATGCTCCTAATATTTTTCACACCTTTTGAAGCTCTTAATATTTTTCACACGTTTTCAGGCTCTTCACGTTTTTCAATGACGCTTCATGCTCCTCCTATTTTTCAGACCGTTTCATGCTCCTCATATTTTTGACACCTTTTGAAGCTCTTAATATTTTTCACACGTTTTCAGGCTCTTCATGTTTTTGAACACACCTACATGCTACTCCTATTTTTCAGACCGATTCATGCTCCTCATATTTTTCACACCTTTTGAAGCTCCTATTATTTTTCAGACCTTTTCAGGCTCTTCATGTTTTTCAATATCGTTTCATGATCCTCCTATTTTTCAGTCCGTTTCATGCTCATCTCATTTTTGACCCCTTTTGAAGCTTTTCATATTTTTCAACCTTTTCTGGCTCTTCATGTTTTTCAACACCGTTACATGATCATCCTATTTTTCGGACCGTTTCATGCTCATCTCATTTTTGACCCCTTTTGAAGCTTTTCATATTTTTCACAACTTTTTAGGCTCTTCATGTTTTTCAACACCGCTTCTTGCTCCTCCTATTTTTCAGAGCGTTTCATGCTCATCTCATTTTTGACACCTTTTGAAGCTCTTCATATTTCTCACAACTTTTTAGGCTCTTCATGTTTTTCCACACCACTTCATGCTTCACCTATTTTTCGGCCTGTTTCATGCTCCTCATGTATTTCACACCTTTTGAAGCTCTTCATATTTTTCAGACCTTTTCAGGCTCTTCATGTTTTTGAACACCGCTTCTTGCTCCTCCTATTTTTCAGACCATTTCATGCTCATCATATTTTTCACACCTTTTGAAACTCTTGATATTTTTCACACCATTTCAGGCTCTTCATGTTTTTGAACATCGCTTCATGCTCTTCCTATTTTTCAGACGGTTTCATGCTCCTCATGTATTTCACACCTTTTGAAGCTCTTCGTATTTTTCACACTTTTTCAGGATCTTCATGTTTTTGAACACCGCTTCATGCTCCTCCTATTTTTCAAACCGTTACTTGCTCCACATATTTTTGACACCTTTTGAAGCTCTTAATATGGTTCACACCTTTTCAGGCTCTTCATGTTTTTCAACACAGCTTCATGCTCCTCCTATTTTTCAGACCGTTTCATGCTCCTCATATTTTTGACACCTTTTGAAGCTCTTTACATATTTCACACCTTTTCAGGCTCTTCATATTTTTCAACACCACTTCATGCTCCTCCTATTTTTCAGACCGTTTCTTGCTCCTCATATTTTTGACAACTTTTGAAGCTCTTCATATTTTTCACACCTTTTCAGGCTCTTCATGTTCTTCAACACCGCTTCATGCTCCTCCAATATTTCAGATCATGTCATGTTTCTCATATTTTTCACACCTTTTGAGGCTCTTCATATTTTTCACACCTTTTCACGCTCTTCATGTTTTTCACCAACACTTCATGCTCCTCCTATTTTTTAGGCCATTTCATGCTCATCTCATTTTTGACACCGTTTGAAGCTCTTCATATTTTTCACACCTTTTGAAGCTCTTCATATTTTCACACCTTTTGAAGCTGTTCATATTTTTCACAGGTTTTCAGGCTCTTCATGTTTTCAACACCGCTTCATGCACCTCCTATTTTTCAGACCGTTTCATGCCCCTCATATTTTTCACACCTTTTGAAGATCTTCATATATTTCACACCTTTTCAGGCTCTTCATGTTTTTGAACAAAACTTCATGCTTCTATTTTTCAGAGCGTTTAATGCTCCTCATGTACTTCACACCTTTTGAAGTTCTTCATATATTTCACACCTTTTCAGGCTCTTCATGTTTTTCAACACCGCTTCATGCTCTTCCTATTTTTCAGACCGTTCATTCTCCTCATAATTTTGAAACATTTTGAAGCTCTTCTTATTTTTCACACCTTTTCAGGCTCTTCATGTTTTTCAACACCGCTTCATGCTCCTCCTATTTTTCAGACCGTTTCATGCTCCTCATATTTTTGACACCTTTTGAAGCTCTTCATATATTTCACACTTTTTCAGGCTCATCATGTTTTTCAACACCACTTCATGCTCCTCCTATTTTTCAGGCCGTTTCATGCTCATCTCATTTTTGACACCTTTTGAAGCTCTTCATATTTTTCACACCTTTAGAAGCTCTTCATATTTTTCACACGTTCTCAGGCTCTTCATGTTTTTCGACACCGCTTCATGCACCTCCTATTTTTCAGACCGTTTCATGCTCCTCATATTTTTCACACCTTTTGAAGCTTGTCTTATTTTCGCAGCTTTTCAGGAACTTCATGTTTTTCAACACCGCTTCATGCTCCTCCCATTTTTCAGACGGATTCATGCTCCTCCTATTTTTCAGACCGTTTCATGCTCCTCATGTATTTCCAACCTTTTGAAGCTCTTCATATTTTTCACACCTTTTCAGGCTCTTCATGTTTTTGAACACCCCTTCATGCTCCTCCTATTTTTCAGACCGTTTCATGCTCCTCATAATTTTCACACCTTTTGAAGCTCTTCATATTTTTCACACCTTTTCCGGTTATTCATGTTTTTGAACACTGCTTCATGCTCCTCCTATTTTTCAACTGTTTCATGCTCCTCATAATTTTGACATCTTTTGAAGTGCTTCATATTTTTCACACCTTTTCAGGCTCTTCATGTTTTTCAACACTGCATCATGCTCTTCCTATTCTTCAGAACTTTTCATGCTCCTCAAATTTTTGACACCTTTTGAAGCTCTTCATATTTTTCACAACTTTTCAGACTCTTCATGTTTTTCAACACCGCTTCATGCTCCTCCTATTTTTCAGACCGTTTCATGCTCCTCCTATTTTTCAGACCGTTTTATGCTTTTCATATTTTTCACAACTTTTGAAGCTCTTCATATTTTTCACACCTTTTAAACTCTTCATGTTTTTGAACACCGCTTCACACTCCTCCTATTTTTCATACCGTTTCATGCTCCTCAAATTTTTGACAGCTTTTGAAGCTCTTCATATACTTTCCACCCTTTCAGGCTCTTCATTTTTGTGGACTCCGCTTCATGCTCCTCCTATTTTTCAACCCGTTTTATGCTCCTCCTATTTTTCACACCGTTTCATTCTCCTCATAATTTGACACCTTTTGAAGCTCTTCATATTTTTCACACCTTTTCAGGCTCTTCATGTTTTTGAACATGGCTTCATGCTCCTCCTATTTTTCAGACCGTTTCATGCTCCTCACATTTTTGACACCTTTTGAAGCTCTTCATATTTCACACCTTTTCATGATCTTCATGTTTTTCAATAACACTTCATGCTCCTCCTAGATTTCAGACCGTTTCATACTCCTCCTATTTTTGACACCTTTTGAAGCTCTTCATATATTTCACCCATTTCAAGCTCTTCATGTTTTTCAACACCGCTTCATGCTCCTCCTATTTTTCAGACCGTTACAGGCGCCTCATATTTTTGACACCTTTTAAAGCCCTTCATATTTTTCACACATTTTCAGGCTCTTCATGTTTTTCAACACCGCTTCATGCTCCTCCTATTTTTCAGACCGTTTCTTGCTCCTAATATTTTTGACACCTTTTGAAGCTCTTCATATTTTTCACACCTCTTCATGCTCTTCATGTTTTCAACATCGATTCATGCTCCTATTATTTTTCAGACCGGTTCATCCTCCTCCTATTTTCACACCGTTTCATGCTCCTCATATTTTTGACACCTTTTGAAGCTCTTCATATATTTCACACCTTTTCAGGCTCTTCATGTTTTTCAACAACACTTCATGCTTCTCCTATTTTTCAGACCGTTTCATGATCCTCGTATTTTTGACACTTTTTGAAGCTCTTCATATTTTTCACAACTTTTGAGGCTCTTCATATTTTTGACACCGCTTCATGCTCCTCCTATTTTTCTGACCGTTTCATGCTCCTCACATTTTTGACACCTTTTGAAGCTCTTCATATTTTTCACATCTTTACAGGTTCTTCATGTTTTTCAGTACCACTTCATGCTCCTCCTAGATTTCAGACCGTTTCAGACTCCTCCTATTTTTGACACCTTTTGAAGCTCTTCAAGTATTTCACACCTTTTCAGGCTCTTCATGTTTTTCAACATCGCTTCATGCTCCTCCTATTTTTCCGACCGTTTCATGCTGCTCCCATTTTTGATACCTTTTGAAGCTCTTCATATTTTTGGCACCTTTTCATGCTCTTCATGTTTTTCAACACCGCTTCATGCTCCTCCTATACTTCAGAACGTTTTATGCTCCTCATATTTTTAACACCATTTGAAGCTCTTCATGTTTTGGGCATCTTTTCATGCTCTTCATGTTTTTCAACACCGCTTCATGCTCCTCCTGTTTTTCAGACGGTCTCTTGCTCCTCAAATTTTTGACACCTTTTGAAGCTCTTCATATTTTTCACACCTTTTGAAGCTCTTCATATTTTTTCACACGTTTTCAGGCTCTTCATGTTTTTCAACACCGCTTCATGCTCCTCCTATTTTTCAGACCGTTTCATGCTCCTCATATTTTTGACACCTTTTGATGCTCTTCATATTTTTCACACTTTTCAAGCTCTTTTTTTTTTCAACACCACTTCATGCTTCTCCTATTTTTCAGACCTTTTCATGCTCCTCATATTTTTGACACCTTTAGAAGCTCTTCATATTTTTCACACTTTTCAAGCTCTTCATGTTTTTCAACACCACTTCATTCTCCTCCTATTTTTAGACCATTTCATTCTCCTCATACTTTTGACACCTTTTGAAGCTCTTCCTATATTTCACACCTTTTCAGGCTCTTCATGTTTTTAACACCACTTCATGCTCCTCCTATTTTTCAGACCATTTCCTGCTCTTCGATTTTTGATACCTTTTGAAGTTCTTCATATTTTTCACACCTTTTGAAGCTCTTAATATTTTTCACACATTTTCAGGCTCTTCACTTTTTTCAACAACGCTTCATGCTCCTCCTATTTTTCAGACCGATTCATGCTCCTAATATTTTTCACACCTTTTGAAGCTCTTAATATTTTTCACACGTTTTCAGGCTCTTCACGTTTTTCAACGACGCTTCATGCTCCTCCTATTTTTCAGACCGTTTCATGCTCCTCATATTTTTGACACCTTTTGAAGCTCTTAATATTTTTCACACGTTTTCAGGCTCTTCATGTTTTTGAACACACCTACATGCTACTCCTATTTTTCAGACCGATTCATGCTCCTCATATTTTTCACACCTTTTGAAGCTCCTATTATTTTTCAGACCTTTTCAGGCTCTTCATGTTTTTCAATATCGTTTCATGATCCTCCTATTTTTCAGTCCGTTTCATGCTCATCTCATTTTTGACCCCTTTTGAAGCTTTTCATATTTTTCAACCTTTTCTGGCTCTTCATGTTTTTCAACACCGTTACATGATCATCCTATTTTTCGGACCGTTTCATGCTCATCTCATTTTTGACCCCTTTTGAAGCTTTTCATATTTTTCACAACTTTTTAGGCTCTTCATGTTTTTCAACACCGCTTCTTGCTCCTCCTATTTTTCAGAGCGTTTCATGCTCATCTCATTTTTGACACCTTTTGAAGCTCTTCATATTTCTCACAACTTTTTAGGCTCTTCATGTTTTTCCACACCACTTCATGCTTCACCTATTTTTCGGCCTGTTTCATGCTCCTCATGTATTTCACACCTTTTGAAGCTCTTCATATTTTTCAGACCTTTTCAGGCTCTTCATGTTTTTAATCACCGTTTCATGCTCCTCCTATTTTTCAGGCCGTTTCATGCTCATCATATATTTGACACATTTTGAAGCTCTGAATATTTTTCACACATTTTCAGGCTCTTCATGTTTTTGAACACTGCTTCATGATCCTCCTATTTTTCAGACCTTTTCATGTTCTTCATATGTTTGACACCTTTTGAAGCTCTTCATATTTTTCACTCCTTTTCAGGCTCTTCATGTTTTTCAACACCACTTCATACTTCTCCTATTTTTCAGACCGTTTCATGCTCCTCAAATTTTTGACACCTTTTGAAGCTCTTCATATATTTCACACCTTTTCAGGCTCTTCATGTTTTTCAACACCGCTTCATGCTCCTCCGATTTTTCAGACCGTTCATTCTCCTCATAATTTTGAAACATTTTGAAGCTCTTCTTATTTTTCAAACCTTTTCACGCTCTTCATGATTTTCAAGACCGCTTCATGCTCCTGCTATTTTCCGGACCGTTCATGCTCATCATATTTTTGACAACTTTTGAAGCTCTTCATATTTTTCACACCTTTTCAGGCTCTTCATGTTTTTCAACACCGCTTCATGCTCCTCCTATTTTTCAGACCGTTTCATGCTCCTCATATTTTTGACACCTTTTGAAGCTCTTCATATATTTCACACTTTTTCAGGCTCATCATGTTTTTCAACACCACTTCATGCTCCTCCTATTTTTCAGGCCGTTTCATGCTCATCTCATTTTTGACACCTTTTGAAGCTCTTCATATTTTTCACACCTTTAGAAGCTCTTCATATTTTTCACACGTTCTCAGGCTCTTCATGTTTTTCGACACCGCTTCATGCACCTCCTATTTTTCAGACCGTTTCATGCTCCTCATATTTTTCACACCTTTTGAAGCTTGTCTTATTTTCACAGCTTTTCAGGAACTTCATGTTTTTCAACACCGCTTCATGCTCCTCCCATTTTTCAGACCGTTTCATGCTCCTCCTATTTTTCAGACCGTTTCATGCTCCTCATATTTTTGACACCTTTTGAAGCTTGTCTTATTTTCGCAGCTTTTCAGGAACTTCATGTTTTTCAACACCGCTTCATGCTCCTCCCATTTTTCAGACGGATTCATGCTCCTCCTATTTTTCAGACCGTTTCATGCTCCTCATGTATTTCCAACCTTTTGAAGCTCTTCATATTTTTCACACCTTTTCAGGCTCTTCATGTTTTTGAACACCCCTTCATGCTCCTCCTATTTTTCAGACCGTTTCATGCTCCTCATAATTTTCACACCTTTTGAAGCTCTTCATATTTTTCACACCTTTTCCGGTTCTTCATGTTTTTGAACACTGCTTCATGCTCCTCCTATTTTTCAACTGTTTCATGCTCCTCATAATTTTGACATCTTTTGAAGTGCTTCATATTTTTCACACCTTTTCAGGCTCTTCTTGTTTTTCAACACTGCATCATGCTCTTCCTATTCTTCAGAACTTTTCATGCTCCTCAAATTTTTGACACCTTTTGAAGCTCTTCATATTTTTCACAACTTTTCAGACTCTTCATGTTTTTCAACACCGCTTCATGCTCCTCCTATTTTTCAGACCGTTTCATGCTCCTCCTATTTTTCAGACCGTTTTATGCTTTTCATATTTTTCACAACTTTTGAAGCTCTTCATATTTTTCACACCTTTTAAACTCTTCATGTTTTTGAACACCGCTTCACACTCCTCCTATTTTTCATACCGTTTCATGCTCCTCAAATTTTTGACAGCTTTTGAAGCTCTTCATATACTTTCCACCTTTTCAGGCTCTTCATTTTTGTGGACTCCACTTCATGCTCCTCCTATTTTTCAACCCGTTTCATGCTCCTCCTATTTTTCACACCGTTTCATTCTCCTCATAATTTGACACCTTTTGAAGCTCTTCATATTTTTCACACCTTTTCAGGCTCTTCATGTTTTTGAACATGGCTTCATGCTCCTCCTATTTTTCAGACCGTTTCATGCTCCTCACATTTTTGACACCTTTTGAAGCTCTTCATATTTCACACCTTTTCATGATCTTCATGTTTTTCAATAACACTTCATGCTCCTCCTAGATTTCAGACCGTTTCATACTCCTCCTATTTTTGACAACTTTTGAAGCTCTTCATATATTTCACCCCATTTCAAGCTCTTCATGTTTTTCAACACCGCTTCATGCTCCTCCTATTTTTCAGACCGTTACAGGCGCCTCATATTTTTGACACCTTTTAAAGCCCTTCATATTTTTCACACATTTTCAGGCTCTTCATGTTTTTCAACACCGCTTCATGTTCCTCCTATTTTTCAGACCGTTTCTTGCTCCTAATATTTTTGACACCTTTTGAAGCTCTTCATATTTTTCACACCTCTTCATGCTCTTCATGTTTTCAACATCGATTCATGCTCCTATTATTTTTCAGACCGGTTCATCCTCCTCCTATTTTCACACCGTTTCATGCTCCTCATATTTTTGACACCTTTTGAAGCTCTTCATATATTTCACATCTTTTCAGGCTCTTCATGTTTTTCAACAACACTTCATGCTTCTCCTATTTTTCAGACCGTTTCATGATCCTCGTATTTTTGACACTTTTTGAAGCTCTTCATATTTTTCACAACTTTTGAGGCTCTTCATATTTTTGACACCGCTTCATGCTCCTCCTATTTTTCTGACCGTTTCATGCTCCTCACATTTTTGACACCTTTTGAAGCTCTTCATATTTTTCACATCTTTACAGGTTTTTCATGTTTTTCAGTACCACTTCATGCTCCTCCTAGATTTCAGACCGTTTCAGACTCCTCCTATTTTTGACACCTTTTGAAGCTCTTCAAGTATTTCACACCTTTTCAGGCTCTTCATGTTTTTCAACATCGCTTCATGCTCCTCCTATTTTTCCGACCGTTTCATGCTGCTCCCATTTTTGATACCTTTTGAAGCTCTTCATATTTTCGGCACCTTTTCATGCTCTTCATGTTTTTCAACACCGCTTCATGCTCCTCCTATACTTCAGAACGTTTTATGCTCCTCATATTTTTAACACCATTTGAAGCTCTTCATGTTTTGGGCATCTTTTCATGCTCTTCATGTTTTTCAACACCGCTTCATGCTCCTCCTGTTTTTCAGACGGTCTCTTGCTCCTCAAATTTTTGACACCTTTTGAAGCTCTTCATATTTTTCACACCTTTTGAAGCTCTTCATATTTTTTCACACGTTTTCAGGCTCTTCATGTTTTTCAACACCGATTCATGAACCTCCTATTTTTCAGACCGTTTCATGCTCCTCATATTTTTGACACCTTTTGATGCTCTTCATATTTTTCACACTTTTCAAGCTCTTTTTTTTTCAACACCACTTCATGCTTCTCCTATTTGTCAGACCTTTTCATGCTCCTCATATTTTTGACACCTTTAGAAGCTCTTCATATTTTTCACACTTTTCAAGCTCTTCATGTTTTTCAACACCACTTCATTCTCCTCCTATTTTTAGACCGTTTCATTCTCCTCATACTTTTGGCACCTTTTGAAGCTCTTCCTATATTTCACACCTTTTCAGGCTCTTCATGTTTTTAACACCACTTCATGCTCCTCCTATTTTTCAGACCATTTCCTGCTCTTCGATTTTTGATACCTTTTGAAGTTCTTCATATTTTTCACACCTTTTGAAGCTCTTAATATTTTTCACACATTTTCAGGCTCTTCACTTTTTTCAACAACGCTTCATGCTCCTCCTATTTTTCAGACCGATTCATGCTCCTAATATTTTTCACACCTTTTGAAGCTCTTAATATTTTTCACACGTTTTCAGGCTCTTCACGTTTTTCAACGACGCTTCATGCTCCTCCTATTTTTCAGACCGTTTCATGCTCCTCATATTTTTGACACCTTTTGAAGCTCTTAATATTTTTCACACGTTTTCAGGCTCTTCATGTTTTTGAACACACCTACATGCTACTCCTATTTTTCAGACCGATTCATGCTCCTCATATTTTTCACACCTTTTGAAGCTCCTATTATTTTTCAGACCTTTTCAGGCTCTTCATGTTTTTCAATATCGTTTCATGATCCTCCTATTTTTCAGTCCGTTTCATGCTCATCTCATTTTTGACCCCTTTTGAAGCTTTTCATATTTTTCAACCTTTTCTGGCTCTTCATGTTTTTCAACACCGTTACATGATCATCCTATTTTTCGGACCGTTTCATGCTCATCTCATTTTTGACCCCTTTTGAAGCTTTTCATATTTTTCACAACTTTTTAGGCTCTTCATGTTTTTCAACACCGCTTCTTGCTCCTCCTATTTTTCAGACCGTTTCATGCTCATCTCATTTTTGACACCTTTTGAAGCTCTTCATATTTCTCACAACTTTTTAGGCTCTTCATGTTTTTGACATCGCTTCATGCTCCTCCTATTTTTCAGAGAGTTTCTTGCTCCTCATGTATTTCACATCTTTTGAAGCTCTTCATATTTCTCACAACATTTTAGGCTCTTCATGTTTTTCCACACCACTTCATGCTTCACCTATTTTTCGGCCTGTTTCATGCTCCTCATGTATTTCACACCTTTTGAAGCTCTTAATATTTTTCACACGTTTTCAGGCTCTTCACGTTTTTCAACGACGCTTCATGCTCCTCCTATTTTTCAGACCGTTTCATGCTCCTCATATTTTTGACACCTTTTGAAGCTCTTAATATTTTTCACACGTTTTCAGGCTCTTCATGTTTTTGAACACACCTACATGCTCCTCCTATTTTTCAGACCGTTTCATGCTCATCTCATTTTTGACACCTTTTGAAGCTCTTCATATTTCTCACAACTTTTTAGGCTCTTCATGTTTTTGACATCGCTTCATGCTCCTCCTATTTTTCAGAGAGTTTCTTGCTCCTCATGTATTTCACATCTTTTGAAGCTCTTCATATTTCTCACAACATTTTAGGCTCTTCATGTTTTTCCACACCACTTCATGCTTCACCTATTTTTCGGCCTGTTTCATGCTCCTCATGTATTTCACACCTTTTGAAGCTCTTAATATTTTTCACACGTTTTCAGGCTCTTCACGTTTTTCAACGACGCTTCATGCTCCTCCTATTTTTCAGACCGTTTCATGCTCCTCATATTTTTGACACCTTTTGAAGCTCTTAATATTTTTCACACGTTTTCAGGCTCTTCATGTTTTTCCACACCACTTCATGCTTCACCTATTTTTCGGCCTGTTTCATGCTCCTCATGTATTTCACACCTTTTGAAGCTCTTCATATTTTTCAGACCTTTTCAGGCTCTTCATGTTTTTAATCACCGTTTCATGCTCCTCCTATTTTTCAGGCCGTTTCATGCTCATCATATATTTGACACATTTTGAAGCTCTGAACATTTTTCACACATTTTCAGGCTCTTCATGTTTTTGAACACTGCTTCATGATCCTCCTATTTTTCAGACCTTTTCATGTTCTTCATATGTTTGACACCTTTTGAAGCTCTTCATATTTTTCACTCCTTTTCAGGCTATTCATGTTTTTCAACACCACTTCATACTTCTCCTGTTTTTCAGACCGTTTCATGCTCCTCAAATTTTTGACACCTTTTGAAGCTCTTCATATATTTCACACCTTTTCAGGCTCTTCATGTTTTTCAACACCGCTTCATGCTCCTCCGATTTTTCAGACCGTTCATTCTCCTCATAATTTTGAAACATTTTGAAGCTCTTCTTATTTTTCACACCTTTTCACGCTCTTCATGATTTTCAAGACCGCTTCATGCTCCTGCTATTTTCCGGACCGTTCATGCTCATCATATTTTTGACAACTTTTGAAGCTCTTCATATTTTTCACACCTTTTCAGGCTCTTCATGTTTTTCAACACCGCTTCATGCTCCTCCTATTTTTCAGACCGTTTCATGCTCCTCATATTTTTGACACCTTTTGAAGCTCTTCATATATTTCACACTTTTTCAGGCTCATCATGTTTTTCAACACCACTTCATGCTCCTCCTATTTTTCAGGCCGTTTCATGCTCATCTCATTTTTGACACCTTTTGAAGCTCTTCATATTTTTCACACCTTTAGAAGCTCTTCATATTTTTCACACGTTCTCAGGCTCTTCATGTTTTTCGACACCGCTTCATGCACCTCCTATTTTTCAGACCGTTTCATGCTCCTCATATTTTTCACACCTTTTGAAGCTTGTCTTATTTTCACAGCTTTTCAGGAACTTCATGTTTTTCAACACCGCTTCATGCTCCTCCCATTTTTCAGACCGTTTCATGCTCCTCCTATTTTTCAGACCGTTTCATGCTCCTCATATTTTTGACACCTTTTGAAGCTTGTCTTATTTTCGCAGCTTTTCAGGAACTTCATGTTTTTCAACACCGCTTCATGCTCCTCCCATTTTTCAGACGGATTCATGCTCCTCCTATTTTTCAGACCGTTTCATGCTCCTCATGTATTTCCAACCTTTTGAAGCTCTTCATATTTTTCACACCTTTTCAGGCTCTTCATGTTTTTGAACACCCCTTCATGCTCCTCCTATTTTTCAGACCGTTTCATGCTCCTCATAATTTTCACACCTTTTGAAGCTCTTCATATTTTTCACACCTTTTCCGGTTCTTCATGTTTTTGAACACTGCTTCATGCTCCTCCTATTTTTCAACTGTTTCATGCTCCTCATAATTTTGACATCTTTTGAAGTGCTTCATATTTTTCACACCTTTTCAGGCTCTTCATGTTTTTCAACACTGCATCATGCTCTTCCTATTCTTCAGAACTTTTCATGCTCATCAAATTTTTGACACCTTTTGAAGCTCTTCATATTTTTCACAACTTTTCAGACTCTTCATGTTTTTCAACACCGCTTCATGCTCCTCCTATTTTTCAGACCGTTTCATGCTCCTCCTATTTTTCAGACCGTTTTATGCTTTTCATATTTTTCACAACTTTTGAAGCTCTTCATATTTTTCACACCTTTTAAACTCTTCATGTTTTTGAACACCGCTTCACACTCCTCCTATTTTTCATACCGTTTCATGCTCCTCAAATTTTTGACAGCTTTTGAAGCTCTTCATATACTTTCCACCTTTTCAGGCTCTTCATTTTTGTGGACTCCACTTCATGCTCCTCCTATTTTTCAACCCGTTTCATGCTCCTCCTATTTTTCACACCGTTTCATTCTCCTCATAATTTGACACCTTTTGAAGCTCTTCATATTTTTCACACCTTTTCAGGCTCTTCATGTTTTTGAACATGGCTTCATGCTCCTCCTATTTTTCAGACCGTTTCATGCTGCTCCCATTTTTGATACCTTTTGAAGCTCTTCATATTTTCGGCACCTTTTCATGCTCTTCATGTTTTTCAACACCGCTTCATGCTCCTCCTATACTTCAGAACGTTTTATGCTCCTCATATTTTTAACACCATTTGAAGCTCTTCATGTTTTGGGCATCTTTTCATGCTCTTCATGTTTTTCAACACCGCTTCATGCTCCTCCTGTTTTTCAGACGGTCTCTTGCTCCTCAAATTTTTGACACCTTTTGAAGCTCTTCATATTTTTCACACCTTTTGAAGCTCTTCATATTTTTTCACACGTTTTCAGGCTCTTCATGTTTTTCAACACCAATTCATGAACCTCCTATTTTTCAGACCGTTTCATGCTCCTCATATTTTTGACACCTTTTGATGCTCTTCATATTTTTCACACTTTTCAAGCTCTTTTTTTTTCAACACCACTTCATGCTTCTCCTATTTGTCAGACCTTTTCATGCTCCTCATATTTTTGACACCTTTAGAAGCTCTTCATATTTTTCACACTTTTCAAGCTCTTCATGTTTTTCAACACCACTTCATTCTCCTCCTATTTTTAGACCGTTTCATTCTCCTCATACTTTTGACACCTTTTGAAGCTCTTCCTATATTTCACACCTTTTCAGGCTCTTCATGTTTTTAACACCACTTCATGCTCCTCCTATTTTTCAGACCATTTCCTGCTCTTCGATTTTTGATACCTTTTGAAGTTCTTCATATTTTTCACACCTTTTGAAGCTCTTAATATTTTTCACACATTTTCAGGCTCTTCACTTTTTTCAACAACGCTTCATGCTCCTCCTATTTTTCAGACCGATTCATGCTCCTAATATTTTTCACACCTTTTGAAGCTCTTAATATTTTTCACACGTTTTCAGGCTCTTCACGTTTTTCAACGACGCTTCATGCTCCTCCTATTTTTCAGACCGTTTCATGCTCCTCATATTTTTGACACCTTTTGAAGCTCTTAATATTTTTCACACGTTTTCAGGCTCTTCATGTTTTTGAACACACCTACATGCTACTCCTATTTTTCAGACCGATTCATGCTCCTCATATTTTTCACACCTTTTGAAGCTCCTATTATTTTTCAGACCTTTTCAGGCTCTTCATGTTTTTCAATATCGTTTCATGATCCTCCTATTTTTCAGTCCGTTTCATGCTCATCTCATTTTTGACCCCTTTTGAAGCTTTTCATATTTTTCAACCTTTTCTGGCTCTTCATGTTTTTCAACACCGTTACATGATCATCCTATTTTTCGGACCGTTTCATGCTCATCTCATTTTTGACCCCTTTTGAAGCTTTTCATATTTTTCACAACTTTTTAGGCTCTTCATGTTTTTCAACACCGCTTCTTGCTCCTCCTATTTTTCAGACCGTTTCATGCTCATCTCATTTTTGACACCTTTTGAAGCTCTTCATATTTCTCACAACTTTTTAGGCTCTTCATGTTTTTGACATCGCTTCATGCTCCTCCTATTTTTCAGAGAGTTTCTTGCTCCTCATGTATTTCACATCTTTTGAAGCTCTTCATATTTCTCACAACATTTTAGGCTCTTCATGTTTTTCCACACCACTTCATGCTTCACCTATTTTTCGGCCTGTTTCATGCTCCTCATGTATTTCACACCTTTTGAAGCTCTTCATATTTTTCAGACCTTTTCAGGCTCTTCATGTTTTTAATCACCGTTTCATGCTCCTCCTATTTTTCAGGCCGTTTCATGCTCCTCATATATTTGACACATTTTGAAGCTCTGAATATTTTTCACACCTTTTCAGGCTCTTCATATTTTTGAACACCGCTTCATGCTCCTCCAATTTTTCAGGCCGTTTCATGCTCCTCATAATTTTGACACCTTTTGAAGCTCTTCATACGTTTCACAACTTTTCAGGCTCTTCATATTTTTGAACACCGCTTCATGCTCCTCCAATTTTTCAGGCCGTTTCATGCTCCTCATAATTGTGACACCTTTTGAAGCTCTTCATATTTTTCACACCTTTTCAGGCTCTTCATATTTTTGAACACTGCTTCATGCTCCTCCAATTTTTCAGGCCGTTTCATGCTCCTCATAATTTTGACACCTTTTGAAGCTCTTCATATGTTTCACAACTTTTCAGGCTCTTCATGTTTTTCCACACCCCTTCATGCTTCTCCTATTTTACAGCCCGTTTCATGCTCCTCATGTATTTCACACTTTTTGAAGCTCTTCATATTTTTCACACCTTTTCAGGCTCTTCATGTTTTTGATCACCGTTTCATGCTCCTCCTATTTTTCAGACCGTTTCATGCTCATGTCATTTTCGACACCTTTTGAAGCTCTTCATATATTTCACACCTTTTGAAGCTCTTCATATTTTGCACACCTTTCCCGGCTCTTCATATTTTTCAACACCGCTTCATGCTCCACCTACTTTTCAGACCGTTTCATGCTCCTCATATTTTTGACACCTTTTGAAGCTTTTCATATTTTTCACACCTTTTCAGGCTCTTCATTTTTTTCAACACTACTTTTTGCTCCTCCAATTTTTCAGACCGTTTCATGCTCATCTAATTTTTGACACCTGTTGAAGCTCTTAATATTTTTCACACCTTCTGAAGCTCTTTATATTTTTCACACTTTTTCAGGCTCTTCATGTTTTTCAACACCACTTCATGCTTCTCCTATTTTTCAGCCCGTTTGATGCTCCTCATGTTTTTCACACCTTTTGAAGCTCGTCATATTTCTCACACCTTTTAAGGCTCTCCATGTTTTTGATCATCGTTGCTTGCTCCTCCTATTTTTCAGACCGTTTCATGCTCCTCATATTTTTGACATCTTTAGAAACACTTCATATCTTTCACACCTTTTCAGACTCTTCATGTTTTTCAACACCGCTTCATGCTCCTCCTATTTTTCAGACCATTTCCTGCTCTTCATATGTTTGACACCTTTTGAAGCTCTTCATATTTTTCACTCCTTTTCAGGCTCTTCATGTTTTTCAACACCACTTCATGCTTCTCCTATTTTTCAGCCCGTTTCATGCTCCTCATGTTTTTCACACCTTTTGAAGCTCGTCATATTTTTCACCCCTTTTAAGGCTCTCCATGTTTTTGATCACCGTTGCTTGCTCCTCCTATTTTTCAGACCGTTTCATACTCCTCATATTTTTGACATCTTTAGAAACACTTCATATCTTTCACACCTTTTCAGACTCTTCATGTTTTTCAACACCGCTTCATGCTCCTCCTATTTTTCACACCTTTTCAAGCTCTTCATATTTTTCAGACCTTTTCAGGCTCTTCATGTTTTTGAACACGGCTTCTTGCTCCTCCTATTTTTCAGACCGTTTCATGCTCCTCATATTTTTTACACCGTTTGAAGCTCTTCATATTTTTCACACCTTTTCAGGCTCTTCATGTTTGAACACCGCTTCATGCTCCTTCTATTTTTCAGAGAGTTTCATGCTCCTCATGTATTTCACACCATTTGAAGCTCTTCATATTTTCCACACCTTTTCACGCTCTTCATATTTTTCCACACCACTTCATACTTCTCCTATTTTTCAGCCCGTTTCAAACTACTCATGTATTTCACACCTTTTGAAGCTCTTCATATTTTTCACACCTTTTCAGGCTCTTCATATTTTTGAACACCGCTTCATGCTCCTCCAATTTTTCAGGCCGTTTCATGTTCCTCATAATTTTGACACCTTTTGAAGCTCTTCATATTGTTCACACCTTTTCAGGCTCTTCATGTTTTTGAACACCGTTTCATGTTCCTCGTATTTTTCAGGCCATTTCATGCTCGTCATGTATTTCACACTTTTGAAGCTCTTCATATTTTTCACACCTTTTCAGGATCTTCATGTTTTTCAACACCACTTCATGCTTCTCCTATTTTTCAGCCCGTTTCATGCTCCTCATATTTTTGACACCTTTTGAAGCTTTTCATATTTTTCACACCTTTTCAGGCTCTTCATGTTTTTGAACACCACTTCATGCTCCTTCTATTTTTCAGAGAGTTTCATGCTCCTCATGTATTTCACACGTTTTGAAGCTCTTCATATGTTTCACTCCTTTTGAATTCTTCATATTTTTCACACCTTTTCAAGCTCTTCATATTTTTCACACCTTTTCAGGCTCTTCATGTTTTTCAACACCGCTTCATGCTCCTCCTATTTTTCTGACCGTTTCATGCTCCACACATTTTGAAACCTTTTGAAGCTCTTCATATTTTTCACACCTTTTCAGGCTCTCCATGTTTTTCATCACCGATTCATGCTCCTCCTATTTTTGAGGCCGTTTCATGCTCCTCATATTTTTGACACCTTTTGAATCTCTTCATATTTTTCACACCTTTTAGGCTCTTCAAGTTTTTGAACAGCGCTTCATGCTCCTCATATTTTTCAGACCGTTTCATGCTCCTCATATTTTTCACACCTTTTGAAGCTCTTCATATTTTTCATATTTTTGAAGCTCTTCATATTTTTCACACTTTTTCAGGCTCTGCATGTTTTTGAGCACACCTTCTTGCTCCTCCTATTTTTCAGACCGTTTCATGCTCCTCATGTATTTCACACCATTTGAAGCTCTTCATGTTTTTCACACCTTTTCAGGCTCTTCAAATTTTTCACACAATTTCAGGCTCTTCAAATTTTTCACACCTTTTCAGGCTCTTCAAATTTTTCACACCTTTTCACGCTCTTCAAAATTTTCACACCTTTTCAGGCTCTTCATATTTTTCACACCTTTTCAGGCTCTTCAAATTTTTCACACCTTTTCAGGCTCTTCAAATTTTTCCACACCACTTCATGCTTCTCCTATATTACAGCCCGTTTCAAACTCCTCATGTATTTCACACGTTTTGAAGCTCTTCATATTTTTCACACCTTTTCAGGCTCTTCATGTTTTTGATCACCGTTTCATGCTCCTCCTATTTTTCAGACAGTTTCATGCTCATCTCAATTTTGACACCTTTTGAAGCTCTTCATATATTTCACACCTTTTCAAGCTCTTCATATTTTTCACACCTTTTCAGGCTCTTCATGTTTTTCAACACCGCTTCATGCTTCTCCTATTTTTCAGACCGTTACTTGCTCCTCATATTTTTGACACCTTTAGAAGTTCTTCATATTTTTCACACCTTTTCAGGCTCTTCATATTTTTCAACACCGCTTCATGCTCCTCCTATTTTTCAGACCGTTTCAAGGTCCTCATATTTTTGACACCTTTTGAAGCTTTTCATATTTTTCACACCCTTTCAGGCTCTTCATTTTTTTAAACAGTACTTCTTGCTCCTCCAATTTTTCAGACCGTTTCATGCTCATCTAATTTTTGACACCTTTTGAAGCTATGCATATTTTTCACAACTTTTCAGGCTCTTCATGTTTTTCAACACCACTGCATGCTCCTCGTATTTTTAAGACCGTTTCATGCTCCTCATATTTTTGACACCTTTAGAAGCTCTTCATATTTTTCACACCTTTTCAGGCTCTTCATGTTTTTCAACACCGCTTCATGCTCCTCTTCTTTTTCAGACCGTTTCATGCTAGTCATATTTTTGACACCTTTTTAAGCTCTTCATGTTTTTCACACATTTTCAGGCTCTTCATGTATTTCAACACCGTTTCATGCTCCTCCTATTTTTCAGAACGTTTCATGCTCCTCATATTTTTGACACCTTTTGAAGCTCTTCATATTTTTCTCACCCTTTGAAGCTCTTCATATTTTTCATATTTTTGAAGCTCTTCATATTTTCACACGTTTTCAGGCTCTTCATGTTTTTCAACACCGCTTCATGCTCCTCCTATTTTTAAAACTGTATCATGCTCCTCATATTTTTCATCCCTTTTGAAGCTCTTCATATTTTTCACACCTTTTCAGGCTCTTCATGTTTTTCAACATCGCTTCATGCTCCGCCTATTTTTCAGACCGTTTCATGCTCCTCATATTTTTGACACCTTTTGAAGCTCTTCATATTTTTCTCACCCTTTGAAGCTCTTCATATTTTTCATATTTTTGAAGCTCTTCATATTTTCACACGTTTTCAGGCTCTTCATGTTTTTCAACACCGCTTCATGCTCCTCCTATTTTTAAAACTGTATCCTGCTCCTCATATTTTCATATCTTTTGAAGCTCTTCATATTTTCACAACTTTTCAGACTCTTCATGTTTTTGAACACCGCTTCATGCTCCTCCTATTATTCAGACAGTTTCATGCTTCTCATATTTTTGACACCTTTTGAAGCTCTTCATATTGTTCACACCTGTTCAGGCTCTTCATGTTTTTGAACACCGTTTCATGTTCCTCGTATTTTTCAGGCCATTTCATGCTCGTCATGTATTTCACACTTTTGAAGCTCTTCATATTTTTCACACCTTTTCAGGATCTTCATGTTTTTCAACACCACTTCATGCTTCTCCTATTTTTCAGCCCGTTTCATGCTCCTCATATATTTGACACCTTTTGAAGCTTTTCATATTTTTCACACCTTTTCAGGCTCTTCATGTTTTTGAACACCACTTCTTGCTCCTTCTATTTTTCAGAGAGTTTCATGCTCCTCATGTATTTCACACGTTTTGAAGCTCTTCATATGTTTCACACCTTTTGAAGTTCTTCATATTTTTCACACCTTTTCAAGCTCTTCATATTTTTCACACCTTTTCAGGCTCTTCATGTTTTTCAACACCGCTTCATGCTCCTCCTATTTTTCAGACCGTTTCATGCTCCACACATTTTGAAACCTTTTGAAGCTCTTCATATTTTTCACACCTTTTCAGGCTCTCCATGTTTTTCATCACCGATTCATGCTCCTCCTATTTTTGCGGCCGTTTCATGCTCCTCATATTTTTGAAACCTTTTGAATCTCTTCATATTTTTCACACCTTTTAGGCTCTTCATGTTTTTGAACAGCGCTTCATGCTCCTCATATTTTTCAGACCGTTTCATGCTCCTCATATTTTTCACACCTTTTGAAGCTCTTCATATTTTTCATATTTTTGAAGCTCTTCATATTTTTCACACTTTTTCAGGCTCTTCATGTTTTTGAGCACACCTTCTTGCTCCTCCTATTTTTCAGACCGTTTCATGCTCCTCATATTTTTCACACCATTTGAAGCTCTTCATGTTTTTCACACCTTTTCAGTCTCTTCATGTATTTGAACACCATTTCATGCTCCTCCGATTTTTTAGACCATTTCATGCTCCTCATATTTTTGACACCTTTTGAAGCTCTTCATATTTTTCACACCTTTTCAGGCTCTTCATGTTTTTGAACACCGCTTCATGCTCCTCCAATTTTTCAGACCGTTTCATGTTTCTCATATTTTTGACACCTTTTGAAGCTCTTCATATTTTTCACACCTTTTGAAGCTCTTCATATTTTTCATATTTTTGAAGCTCTTCATATTTTTCACACCATTTCAGGCTTTTCATGTATTTGAACACCGGTTCATGCTCCTCCTATTTTTCAGACCGTTTCGTGCTCCTCATGTATTTCACACCTTTTGAAGCTCTTAGTATTTTGCACACATTTTCAGGCATTTCATGTTTTTCACAACCACTTCATGCTCCTCATATTTTTCAGACCGTTTCATGCACATTTCATTTTTGACTCCTTTTGAAGCTCTTCACATTTTTCACACCTTTTCAGTCTCTACATGTTTTTGAACACCGCTTCATGCTCCTCCTATTTCTCAGACCATTTCATGCTCCTCATGTATTTCACACCTTTTGAAGCTCTTAGTATTTTGCACACATTTTCAGGCTTTTCATGTTTTTCACAACCACTTCATGCTCCTCATATTTTTCAGACCGTTTCATGCACATTTCATTTTTGACTCCTTTTGAAGCTCTTCATATTTTTCACACCATTTTCAGGCTCTTCATGTTTTTCAACACCGCTTTATGATCCTCCTATTTTTCAGACCGTTTCATATTCCTCATATTTTTGACATTTTTTGAGGCTCTTCATATTTTTCACACCTTTTCAGGCTCTTCATGTTTTTGAACACCGTTTCATGCTCCTCCTATTTTTCTGACCGTTTCATGCACATCTCATTTTTGACACTTTTTGAAGCCTTTGATATTT
The DNA here is from genome assembly GCF_033118175.1 of Dama dama. Lineage (NCBI taxonomy): Eukaryota > Metazoa > Chordata > Mammalia > Artiodactyla > Cervidae > Dama > Dama dama. The sequence goes on along the minus strand of NW_026870969.1, from coordinate 925,475 downwards.
TTCACACCATTTTCAGGCTCTTCATATTTTTCAACACCGCTTTATGACCCTCCTATTTTTCAGACCGTTTCATGCTCCTCATATATTTGACACCTTTTGAAGTACTTCATATTTTTCACACCTTTTCAGGCTCTTCATATTTTTCACACATTTTCAGGCTGTTCATGTTTTTGAACACGGCTTCATGCTCCTCCAATTTTTCAGACCGTTTCATGTTCCTCATATTTTTGACACCTTTTGAAGCTCTTCATATTTTTCACACCTTTTGAAGTTCTTCATATTTTTTACACCATTTTCAGGCTCTTCATGTTTTTGAACACCGCTTCATGCTCCGCCTATTTTTCAGACCGTTTCATGCTCCTCATATTTTTGACACCTTTTGAAGCTCTTCATATTTTTCACACCCTTTCAGGCTCTTAATGTTTTTCAACACAACTTCATGCTCCTCCTATTTTTCAGACGTTTTCATGCTCCTCATATTTTTGACACCTTTAGAAATTCTTCATTTCTTTCACACCTTTTCAGGCTCTTCATGTTTTGCCACACCGCTTCATGCTCCTCCTATTTTTCAGCCCGTTTCATGCTCCTCATGTATTTCACACCTTTTGAAGCTCTTCATATATTTCACACATTTTAAGGCTCTTCATTTTTTTCAACACCGCTTCATGCTCCTCCTATTTTTCAGACCGTTTCATGTTTCTCATATTTTTGACACCTTTTGAAGCTCTTCATATTTTTCACACCTTTTGAAGCTCTTCATATTTTTCATATTTTTGAAGCTCTTCATATTTTTCACACCTTTTCAGGCTTCTCATGTATTTGAACACCGGTTCATGCTCCTCCTATATTTCAGACCGTTTCATGCTCCTCCTATTTTTCACTCCTTTTGAAGCTCTTCATAATTTTCACACCTTTTCAGTCTCTACATGTTTTTGAACACCGCTTCATGCTCCTCCTATTTCTCAGATCATTTCATGCTCCTCATGTATTTCACACCTTTTGAAGCTCTTCATATTTTGCACACATTTTCAGGCTTTTCATGTTTTTCACAACCACTTCATGCTCCTCATATTTTTCAGACAGTTTCATGCACATTTCATTTTTTACTCCTTTTGAAGCTCTTCATATTTTTCACACCATTTTCAGGCTCTTCATGTTTTTCAACACCACTTTATGATCCTGCTATTTTTCAGACCGTTTCATATTCCTCATATTTTTGACATTTTTTGAGGCTCTTCATATTTTTCACACCTTTTCAGGCTCTTCATGTTTTTGAACACCGTTTCATGCTCCTCCTATTTTTCAGACCGTTTCATGCACATCTCATTTTTGACATCTTTTGAAGCTCTTGATATTTTTCACACCATTTTCAGGCTCTTCATGTTTTTCAACACCGCTTTATGATCCTCCTAATTTTCAGACCGTTTCATGCTCATCTCTTTTTGACACATTTTGAAGCTCTTCATATTTTTCACACCTTTTGAAGTTCTTCATATTTTTCACACCTTTTCAGGGTCTCCATGTTAATGAACACCGCTTCATGCTCCTCCTATTATTCAGACCGTTACATGCTCCTCATATTTTTGACACCTTTTGAAGCTCTTCATATTTTTCAGACCTTTTCCGGCTCTTCATGTTTTCATCACCGCTTCATGCTCCTACTATTTTTCAAACTGTTTCATGCTCCTCATATTTTTGACACCTTTTAAAGCTCTACATATTTTTCACACCTTTTCAGGCTCTTCATATTTTTCACACCTTTTCTGGCTCTTCATGTTTTTCACCACCGCTTCATGCTCCTACTATGTTTCAGACTGTTTCATGCTCCTCCTATTTTTGACACCTTTTGAAACTCTTCATATTTTTCACACCTTCTCAGGCTCTTCATGTTTTTGAACTCCGTTTCATGCTCCTCCTATTTTTCAGACCGTTTCATGCTCCTCATATTTTTGACATCTTTTGAAGCTCTTCATATTTTTCATACCTTTTCAGGCTCTCCATATTTTTGAACACCTCTTCATGCTCCTCCTGTTTTTGAGACCGTTTCATGCTGCTCATATTTTTGACACCTTTTGAAGCTCTTCATATTTTTCACACCTTTTCAGGCTCTTCATGTTTTTGAACACCGCTTTATGCTCTTCCTATTTTTCAGATCGTTTCATGCTCTTAATATTTTTCACACCTTTTGAAGCTCTTCATATTTTTCACACCTTTTCAGGCTCTTCATGTTATTAAACACCACTTCATGCTCCTTCTATTTTTCAGACCGTTTCTTGTTCCTCATATTTTTGACACCTTTTGAAGCTCTTCCTTTTTTTCACACCTTTTCATGCTCTTCGTGTTTTTCACACCGTTTCATGCTCCCCTATTTTTAAGACCTTTCATGCTCCTCATATTTTTCACACCTTTTGAAGCTCTTTATATTTGTCACACCTTTTCAGGCTTTCATGTTTTTCTACACCGCTTCATGCTCCTCCAATTTTTCAGACCGTTTCATGCTCCTCATATTTTTGACACCTTTTGAAGCTCTTTACATATTTCACAACTTTTCAGGCTCTTCATATTTTTCAACACCGCTTCATGCTCCTCCTATTTTTCAGACCGTTTCATGCTCCTCATATACTTCTCACATTTTGAAGCTCTTCCTATTTTTCACACCTTTTCAGGCTCTTCTTGTTTTTGAACACCGTTTTATGCTCCTCATATTTTACATACCGTTTCATGCTCTTCTTTTTTTGACATCTTTTGAAGCTCTTCATATATTTCACACCTTTTCATACTGTTCATGTTTTTCAACACCACTTCATGCTCCTCCTATTTTTCAGACCGTTTCATGCTCCTCATATTTTTGACTCGTTTTGAAGCTCTTCATATTTTCACAATTTTTTAAGCTCTTCATATTTTTCACACGTTTTCAGGTTCTTCATGTTTTTCAACACCGCTTCTTGCTCCTCCTATTTTTCAGACGGTTTCATGCTCCTCATATTTTTGACACGTTTTGAAGCTCGTCATATTTTTCACACCTTTTCAGGCTCTTCAGGTTTTTGAACACCGTTTCATGCTCCTCCGATTTTTCAGACCGTTTCATGCTACTCATTTTTTTGACACCTTTTGAAACTCTTGATATTTTTCACACCATTTCAGGCTCTTCATGTTTTTGAACATCGCTTCATGCTCTTCCTATTTTTCAGACGGTTTCTAGCTCCTCATGTATTTCACACCTTTTGAAGCTCTTCGTATTTTTCACACTTTTTCAGGATCTTCATGTTTTGAACACCGCTTCATGCTCCTCCTATTTTTCAAACCGTTACTTGCTCCACATATTTTTGACACCTTTTGAAGCTCTTAATATTGTTCACACCTTTTCAGGCTCTTCATGTTTTTCAACACAGCTTCATGCTCCTCCTATTTTTCAGACCGTTTCATGCTCCTCATATTTTTGACACCTTTTGAAGCTCTTTACATATTTCACACCTTTTCAGGCTCCTCATATTTTTCAGACCGTTTCATGCCCCTAATATTTTTCACACATTTTCAGGCTCTTCATGTTTTTGAACACCGCTTCATGCTCCTCCTATTTTGCAGACCGTTTCATGCTCCTCATATTTTTGACACATTTTGAAGCTCTTCATATTTTTCACACCTTTTCAGGCTCTTCATGCTTTTCAACACCACTTCATGCTCCTCCTATTTTTCAGACCGTTTCCTGCTCCTCATATTTTTGACAACTTTTGAAGGTCTTCATATATTTCACACCTTTTCAGGCTCTTCATATTTTTCAACACCACTTCATGCTCCTCCTATTTTTCAGACCGTTTCTTGCTCCTCATATTTTTGACAAATTTTGAAGCTCTTCATATTTTTCACACCTTTTCAGGCTCTTCATGTTCTTCAACACCGCTTCATGCTCCTCCAATATTTCAGATCATGTCATGTTTCTCATATTTTTCACACCTTTTGAGGCTCTTCATATTTTTTACACCTTTTCACGCTCTTCATATATTTCCACACCACTTCATGCTTCTCCTATTTTTCAGCCCGTTTCATGCTCCTCATGTATTTCACACCTTTTGAAGCTCTTCATATTTTTCACACCTTTTCACGCTCTTCATATTTTTCCACACCACTTCATGCTTCTCCTATTTTTCAACCCGTTTCATGCTCCTCATGTATTTCACACCTTTTGAAGCTCTTCATATTTTTCACAACTTTTGAAGCTCTTCATATTTTTCACACGTTTTCAGGCTCTCCATGTATTTCAACACCGCTTCATGCTCCTCCTATCTTTCAGACCATTTCATGCTTATCTCATTTTTGACACCTTTTGAAGCTCTTCATATATTTCACACCTTTTGAAGCTCTTCATAATTTTCACACGTTTTCAGGCTCTTCATGTTTTTCAACACGACTTCATGATCCTCCTATTTTTCATACCGTTCCTGCTCCTCATATTTTTGACACCTTTTGAAGTTCTTCCTATTTTTCACAACTCTTCATGCTCTTCATGTTTTTCGACACCGCTTCATGCTCCTCCTATTTTACAGCCTGTTTCATGCTCTTCATATTTTTGACACCTTTTGAAGAGCTTCATATTTTTCACACCTTTTCCCGCTCTTCATGTTTGTTAAAACCGTTTCTTGCTCCTCCTATTTTTCAGACCGTTTCATGCTCCTCATATTTTTGACATCTTTTGATACTCTTCATATTTTTCACTCCTTTTCAGATCTTCATGTTTTTCAACACCACTTCATGCTCCTTCTATATTTCAAACCGATTCTTGCTCCTCATATTTTTGACACGTTTTGAAGCTCTTCATATTCTTCACAGCTTTTCATGCTCTTCATGTTTTTCAACACCGCTTCATGATCCTCCTATTTTTCAGACCGTTTCATGCTCCTCATATTTTTGACACCTTTTGAAGCTCTTCATATATTTCACACCTTTTCAGGTCTTCATGTTTTTCAATACCACTTCATGCTCCTCCTATTTTTCAGACCGTTTCATGCTCCTCTTATTTTTGACACCTTTTGAAGATCTCCATATTTCTCACACCTTTTCAGGCTCTTCATGTTTTTCAACACCGCTTCATGCTCCTCCTATTTTTCAGACCGTTTCATGCTCCTCATATTTTTGACACCTTTTGAAGCTCTTCATATATTTCACACTTTTTCAGGCTCATCATGTTTTTCAACACCACTTCATGCTCCTCCTATTTTTCAGGACGTTTCATGCTCATCTCATTTTTGACACCTTTTGAAGCTATTCATATTTTTCACACCTTTAGAAGCTCTTCATATTTTTCACACGTTCTCAGGCTCTTCATGTTTTTCGACACCGCTTCATGCACCTCCTATTTTTCAGACCGTTTCATGCTCCTCATATTTTTCACACCTTTTGAAGCTCGTCATATTTTTCACACCTTTTTAGGCTCTTCACGTTTTTCAACACCACTTCATGCTCCTCCTATTTTTCAGACAGTTTCATGCTCCTAATATTTTTGACACCTTATGACGCTCTTCATATTTTTCACACCTTTTCAGACTCTTCATGCTTTACAAAACCACTTCATTCTCCTCCTATTTTTCAGACCGGTTCATGCTCCTCATATTTTTCACATCTTTTGATACTCTTCATATTTTTCACACCTTTTCAGGCTCTTCAGGTTTTTAAACATCACTTCTTGCTCCTCCTATTTTTCAGACCGTTTCATGCTCCTCATATTTTTGACACATTTTGAAGATCTTCATATTTTTCACACCTTTTCAGGCTCTTCATGTTTTTCAACACCGCTTCATGCCCCTCCTATCTTTCAGACCATTTCATGCTCATCTCATTTTTGACATCTTTTGAAGCTCTTCATATATTTCACACCTTTTGAAGCTCTTCATAATTTTCACACGTTTTCAGGCTCTTCATGTTTTTCAACACGGCTTCATGATCCTCCTATTTTTCATACCGTTCATGCTCCTCATATATTTGACACCTTTTGAAGTTCTTCATATTTTTCACAACTCTTCATGCTCTTCATGTTTTTCGACACCGCTTCATGCTCCTCCTATTTTTCAGCCTGTTTCATGCTCCTCATATTTTTGACACCTTTTGAAGCTCTTCATATATTTCACACCTTTTCACGCTCTTCATGTTTGTTTAAACCGTTTCTTGCTTCTTCTATTTTCCAAACCTTTTCTTGCTCCTCATATTTTTGACACCTTATGAAGCTCTTCATATTTTTCACACCTTTTCAGACTCTTCATGTTTTTCAACACCACTTCATGCTCATCCTATTTTTCAGACCGATTCAACCTCCTCATATTTTTGACACCTTTTGAAGCTCTTCAAATTTTTCACACATTTTCAGGCTCTTCATGTTTTTCAACACCGCTTCATGCTCCTCCTATTTTTCAGACCTTTTTCTGCTCCTCATATTTTTGACGTCTTTTGAAGCTCTTCATATTTTTCACACCTTTTTTGGCTCTTCATGTTTTTCAACATCACTTCATGATCCTCCTATTTTTCAGACCGTTTCATGCTCCTCATATTTTTGACACCTTTTGAAGATCTCCATATTTCTCACACCTTTTCAGGCTCTTCATGTTTTTCAACACCGCTTCATGCTCCTCCTATCTTTCAGACAATATCATGCTCATCTCATTTTTTACTTCTTTTGAAGCTCTTCATATATTTGACACCTTTTGAAGCTCTTCATATTTTTCACACCTTTTCAGTCTCTTCATGTTTTTCAACACCAATTCATGTTCCTCCTAATATTCAGACCGTTTCATGCTCATCTCATTTTTGACACATTTTGAAGCTCTTCATATTTTTCACACCTTTTGAAGCTCTTCATATTTTTCACACCTTTTCAGACTCTTCTTGTTTTTCAACACCGCTTCATGCTCCTCCTATTTTTCAGACCGTCTCATGCTCCTCATATTTTTCACACCTTTTGAAGCTCTTCATATTTTGCACACCTTTTCAGGCTCTTCATGTTTTTCAAGAACGCTTAATTCTCCTTCTATTTTTCAGACCGTTTCATGCTCCTCATATTTTTGACACCTTTTGAATCTCTTCATATACTTCACACTTTTTCAGGCTCTTCATGTTTTTCACCAACCCTTCATGCTCCTCCTATTTTTTAGGCCATTTCATGCTCATCTCTTTTTTGACACCTTTTGAAGCTCTTCATATTTTTCACACCTTTTTAGGCTCTTCACGTTTTTCAACACCACTTCATGCTCCTCCGATTTTTCAGACAGTTTCATGCTCCTAATATTTTTGACACCTTATGAAGCTCTTCATATTTTTCACACCTTTTCAGACTCTTCATGCTTTTCAAAACAGCTTCATGCTCCTCCTATTTTTCAGACCAGTTCATGCTCCTCATATATTTCACATCTTTTGATGCTCTTCATATTTTTCACACCTTTTCTGGCTCTTCATGTTTTTAAACATCACTTCTTGCTCCTTCTATTTTTCAGACCGTTTCATGCTCCTCATGTTTTTGACACATTTTGAAGATCTTCATATTTCTCACACATTTTCAGGCTCTTCATGTTTTTCAACACCGCTTCATGCCCCTCCTATCTTTCAGAACATTTCATGCTCATCTCATTTTTGACACCTCTTGAAGCTCTTCATATATTTAACACCTTTTGAAGCTCTTCATAATTTTCACACTTTTTCAGGCTCTTCATGTTTTTCAACAAGATTTCATGCTCCTCCTGTTTTTCATACCGTTTCATGGTCCTCATGTATTTCACACCATTTGAAGCTCTTCATAATTTTCACAACTTTTCAGGCTCTTCATGTTTGTAAAAACCGTTTCTTGTTCCTCCTATTTTTCAGACCGTTTCATGCTCCTCATATTTTTGACACGTTATGAAGCTCTTCAAATTTTTCACTCCTTTTCAGATCTTCATGTTTTTCAACACCGTTTCATGCTCCTCCTATTTTTCAGACCGTTTCATGCTCCTCATATTTTTGACACCTTATGAAGCTCTTCAAATTTTTCACTCCTTTTCAGATCTTCATGTTTTTCAACACCGTTTCATGCTCCTCCTATTTTTCAGACCGTTTCATGCTCCTCATATTTTTGACACCTTTTGAAGCTCTTCATATATTTCACACCTTTTCAGGCTCTTCATGTTTTTCAACACCACTTCATGCTCCTCATATTTTTCAGAGCGTTTCATGCTCCTCATATTTTTGACACCTTTTGAAGTTCCTCATATTTTTCACACCATTTCAGGCTCTTCGTGTTTTTGAACACCGTTTCATGCTCCTCCTATTTTTCAGACCGTTTCATGCTCCTCATATTTTTGACACCTTTTGAAGCTCTTCATATATTTCACACCTTTTCATGCTCTTCATGTTTGTTAAAACCGTTTCTTGCTTCTCCTATTTTTCAGACCGTTTCATGCTCCTCATATTTTTGACACCTTTTGAAGCTCTTCAAATTTTTCACACATTTTCAGGCTCTTCATGTTTTTCAACACCGCTTCATTCTCCTCCTATTTTTCAGAACTTTTCATGCTCCTCATATTTTTGACACCTTTTGAAGCTCTTCATATTTTTCACACCTTTTTTGGCTCTTCATATTTTTCAACATCAATTCATGATCCTCCTTATTTTCAGACCGTTTCATGCTCCTCATATTTTTGACACCTTTTGAAGATCTCCATATTTCTCACACCTTTTCAGGCTCTTCATGTTTTTCAACACCGCTTCATGCTCCTCCTATCTTTCAGACAATATCATGCTCATCTCATTTTTGACTTCTTTTGAAGCTCTTCATATAATTCTCACCTTTTGAAGCTCTTCATATTTTTCACAGCTTTTCAGTCTCTTCATGTTTTTCAACACCAATTCATGTTCCTCCTAATATTCAGACCGTTTCATGCTCATCTCATTTTTGACACATTTTGAAGCTCTTCATATTTTTCACAGCTTTTGAAGCTCTTCATATTTTTCACACCTTTTCAGACTCTTCTTGTTTTTCAACACCGCTTCATGCTCCTCCTATTTTTCAGACCGTTTCATGCTCCTCATATTTTTGACACGTTTTGAATCTCTTCATATACTTCACACTTCTTCAGGCTCTTCATGTTTTTCACCAACACTTCATGCTCCTCCTATTTTTTAGGCCATTTCTTGCTCATCTCATTTTTGACACCGTTTGAAGCTCTTCATATTTATCACACCTTTTGAATCTCTTCATATTTTTCACACCTTTTGAAGCTGTTCATATTTTTCACACGTTTTCAGTCTCTTCATGTTTTCAACACCGCTTCATGCACCTCCTATTTTTCAGACCGTTTCATGCCCCTCATATTTTTGACACCTTTTGAAGCTCTTCATATATTTCACACCTTTTCAGGCTCTTCATGTTTTTCAACACCACTTCATGCTCCTCCTATTTTTCAGAGCGTTTCATGCTCCTCATATTTTTGACACCTTTTGAAGTTCCTCATATTTTTCACACCATTTCAGGCTCTTCGTGTTTTTGAACACCGTTTCATGCTCCTCCTATTTTTCAGACCGTTTCATGCTCCTCATATTTTTGACACCTTTTGATGCTCTTCATATATTTCACACCTTTTCACGCTCTTCATGTTTGTTAAAACCGTTTCTTGCTTCTCCTATTTTTCAGACCGTTTCATGCTCCTCATATTTTTGACACCTTTTGAAGCTCTTCAAATTTTTCACACATTTTCAGGCTCTTCATGTTTTTCAACACCGCTTCATTCTCCTCCTATTTTTCAGAACTTTTCATGCTCCTCATATTTTTGACACCTTTTGAAGCTCTTCATATTTTTCACACCTTTTTTGGCTCTTCATATTTTTCAACATCACTTCATGATCCTCCTTATTTTCAGACCGTTTCATGCTCCTCATATTTTTGACACCTTTTGAAGATCTCCATATTTCTCACACCTTTTCAGGCTCTTCATGTTTTTCAACACCGCTTCATGCTCCTCCTATCTTTCAGACAATATCATGCTCATCTCATTTTTGACTTCTTTTGAAGCTCTTCATATAATTCTCACCTTTTGAAGCTCTTCATATTTTTCACAGCTTTTCAGTCTCTTCATGTTTTTCAACACCAATTCATGTTCCTCCTAATATTCAGACCGTTTCATGCTCATCTCATTTTTGACACATTTTGAAGCTCTTCATATTTTTCACACCTTTTGAAGCTCTTCATATTTTTCACACCTTTTCAGACTCTTCTTGTTTTTCAACACCGCTTCATGCTCCTCCTATTTTTCAGACCGTTTCATGCTCCTCATATTTTTGACACGTTTTGAATCTCTTCATATACTTCACACTTCTTCAGGCTCTTCATGTTTTTCACCAACACTTCATGCTCCTCCTATTTTTTAGGCCATTTCTTGCTCATCTCATTTTTGACACCGTTTGAAGCTCTTCATATTTATCACACCTTTTGAATCTCTTCATATTTTTCACACCTTTTGAAGCTGTTCATATTTTTCACACGTTTTCAGTCTCTTCATGTTTTCAACACCGCTTCATGCACCTCCTATTTTTCAGACCGTTTCATGCCCCTCATATTTTTGACACCTTTTGAAGCTCTTCATATATTTCACACCTTTTCAGGCTCTTCATGTTTTTCAACACCACTTCATGCTCCTCCTATTTTTCAGAGCGTTTCATGCTCCTCATATTTTTGACACCTTTTGAAGTTCCTCATATTTTTCACACCATTTCAGGCTCTTCGTGTTTTTGAACACCGTTTCATGCTCCTCCTATTTTTCAGACCGTTTCATGCTCCTCATATTTTTGACACCTTTTGATGCTCTTCATATATTTCACACCTTTTCACGCTCTTCATGTTTGTTAAAACCGTTTCTTGCTTCTCCTATTTTTCAGACCGTTTCATGCTCCTCATATTTTTGACACCTTTTGAAGCTCTTCAAATTTTTCACACATTTTCAGGCTCTTCATGTTTTTCAACACCGCTTCATTCTCCTCCTATTTTTCAGAACTTTTCATGCTCCTCATATTTTTGACACCTTTTGAAGCTCTTCATATTTTTCACACCTTTTTTGGCTCTTCATATTTTTCAACATCACTTCATGATCCTCCTTATTTTCAGACCGTTTCATGCTCCTCATATTTTTGACACCTTTTGAAGATCTCCATATTTCTCACACCTTTTCAGGCTCTTCATGTTTTTCAACACCGCTTCATGCTCCTCCTATCTTTCAGACAATATCATGCTCATCTCATTTTTGACTTCTTTTGAAGCTCTTCATATAATCCTCACCTTTTGAAGCTCTTCATATTTTTCACAGCTTTTCAGTCTCTTCATGTTTTTCAACACCAATTCATGTTCCTCCTAATATTCAGACCGTTTCATGCTCATCTCATTTTTGACACATTTTGAAGCTCTTCATATTTTTCACACCTTTTGAAGCTCTTCATATTTTTCACACCTTTTCAGACTCTTCTTGTTTTTCAACACCGCTTCATGCTCCTCCTATTTTTCAGACCGTTTCATGCTCCTCATATTTTTGACACGTTTTGAATCTCTTCATATACTTCACACTTCTTCAGGCTCTTCATGTTTTTCACCAACACTTCATGCTCCACCTATTTTTTAGGCCATTTCTTGCTCATCTCATTTTTGACACCGTTTGGAGCTCTTCATATTTATCACACCTTTTGAATCTCTTCATATTTTTCACACCTTTTGAAGCTGTTCATATTTTTCACACGTTTTCAGTCTCTTCATGTTTTCAACACCGCTTCATGCACCTCCTATTTTTCAGACCGTTTCATGCCCCTCATATTTTTCACACCTTTTGAAGATCTTCATATATTTCACACCTTTTCAGGCTCTTCATGTTTTTGAACAAAACTTCAATCTTCTCCTATTTTTCAGAGGGTTTAATGCTCCTCATGTACTTCACACATTTTGAAGGTCTTCATATATTTCACACCTTTTCAGGCTCTTCATGTTTTTCAACACCGCTTCATGCTCCTCCTCTTTTTTGGACCATTCATTCTCCTCATAATTTTGAAACATTTTGAAGCTCTTCTTATTTTTCATACCTTTTCAGGCTCTTCATGGTTTTCAAGACCGCTTCATGCTCCTGCTATTTTCTAGACCGTTCATGCTCCTCATATTTTTGATACCTTTTGAAGCTCTTCATATTTTTCACAACTTTTCAGGCTCTTCATGTTTTTCAACCACGCTTCATGCTCCTCCTATTTTTCATACCGTTTCATGCTCCTCATATTTTTGACACCTTTTGAAGCTCTTCATATATTTCACACTTTTTCAGGCTCATCATGTTTTTCAACACCACTTCATGCTCCTCCTATTTTTCAGGCCGCTTCATGCTCATCTCATATTTGACACCTTTTGAAGCTCTTCATATTTTTCACACCTTTAGAAGCTCTTCATATTTTTCACACGTTTTCAGGCTCTTCATGTTTTTCAACACCACTTCATGCACCTCCTTTTTTTCAGACCGTTTCATGCTCATCTCATTTTTGACACGTTTTGAAGGTCTTCCTATTTTTCACAACTCTTCATGCTCTTCATGTTTTTCGACACCGCTTCATGCTCCTCCTGTTTTTCAGCCTGTTTCATGCTCCTCATATTTTTGACACCTTTTGAAGCTCTTCATATTTTTCACACCTTTTCATGCTCTTCATGATTATCAACAACATCTCATGCTCCTCCTATTTTTTTGACCGTTTCATGCTCCTCATATTTTTGACACCTTTTTAAGCTCTTCATGTTTTTCATACCCTTTCATGGTCTTCATATATTTCAAAACCGTTTCATGCTTCTTCTAATTTTCATACCGTTTCATGCTCCTCATAATTTTGACGCCTTTTGCAGCTCTTCTTATTCTTCACAACTTTTCAGGCTCTTCATGATTTTCAACACCTTTTCAGGCTCCTCCTAATTTTCATACCGTTTCGTGCACCTCATATTTTTTACACCTTTTGACGCTCTATATATTATTCAGACCTTTCCATGCTCTTCATGTTTTTGAACACCGCTTCATGCTCCTCCTTTTTTTTCAGATCGTTTCATGCTCCTCATTTTTTGACACCTTTTGAAGCTCTTCATATATTTCACACCTTCAGGCTCTTCATGTTTTTCAACACTACTTCATGCTCCTCCTATTTTTCAGACCTTTTCATGCTCCTCATATGTTTCACACCTTTTCAAGCTCTTCATGTTTTTCAACACCGTTTCATGCTCCTCCTATTTTTCAGACCGTTTCTGGCTCCTCATATTTTGACACCTTTTGAAGCTCTTCATATTTTTCACACCTTTTCAGGCTCTTCATGTGTTTCAACACCGTTTCTTGCTCCTCATATTTTTGACACCTTTTTAAGCTCTTCATATTTTTAACACCTTTTCATGCTCTTCAGGTTTATCATCAACGTCTCATGCTCCTCCTATTTTTTGACCGTTTCAAGCTCCTCATATTTTTGACACCTTTTTAAGCTCTTCATGTTTTTCACACCCTTTCATGGTCTTCATATTTTTCAACACCGTTTCATGCTTCTTCTAATTTTCAGACCGTTTCATGCTCCTCATAATTTTGACGCCTTTTGCAGCTCTTCTTATTCTTCACACCTTTTCAGGCTCTTCATGATTTTCAACACCTTTGCAGGCTCCTCCTATTTTTCAGACCGTTTCGTGCTCCTCATATTTTTTACACCTTTTGACGCTCTTTATATTATACACACCTTTCCATGATCTTCATGTTTTTCAACACTGTTTCATGCTCCTCCTATTTTTCAAACCGTTTACTGCTCCTCATATTTTGACACCTTTTGAAGCTCTTCATATTTTTCACACGTTTTCAGGCTCTTCATGTTTTTCAACGCCGCTTCTTGCTCCTCGTATTTTTAAGACCGTTTCATGCACTTCATATTTGACACCTTTTGAAGCTTCATATATTTCACACCGTTTCTGGCTCTTCATGTTTTTCTATACCGCTTCATTCTCCTCCTAATTTTAAGACGGTTTCATGCTCTTCATATTTTTGACACCTTTTGAAACTCTTCATATATTTCACACCTTTTCAGACTCTTCATGTTTTTGAACACAGTTTCATGCTCCTCCTATTTTTTGACCGTTTCTTACTCTTCATAATTTTGCCTACTTTTGAAGCTCTTCATATTTTTCACACCTTTTCAGGCTCTTCATGGTTTTCTACACCGCTTCATGCTCCTCTTATTTTTCAGCCCGTTTCATGCTCCTCATATTTTTCACACCTTTTGAAGCTCTTCATATTTTTCAAACCTTTTCAGGCTTTCATGTTTTTCAGCACCAGTTCATGCTCCTCCTATTTTTCAGACCGTTTCATGCTCCACATATTCTTGACACCTTTTGAAGCTCTTCATATTTTGCACACCTTTTCAGGCTCTTCATGTTTTTGAACACCGCTTCATGCTCCTCCTATATTTCAGACCGTTTCATGCTCCTCCTATTTTTCAGACTGTGTCATGCACGTCTTATTATTGACACCTTTTGAAGCTCTTCATATTTTTCACACCTTTTCAGGCTCTTCATGTTTTTGAACACCGCTTCATGCTCTTCTTATTTTTCAGACCGTTTCATGCTCCTCATATTTTTCCCACCTTTTGATGCCGTTCTATTTCTCACACCTTTTCAGGCTCTTCATGTTTTTCAACACCACTTCATGCTCCTCCTATTTTTCAGACCGTTTCAGGCTCCTCATATTTTTCACACCTTTTGAAGCCGTTCTATTTCTCACACCTTTTCAGGCTCTTCATGTTTTTCACACCGTTTCATGATCCTCCTATTTTTCATACCGTTTCATGCTCCTCATATTTTTGACACCTTTTGAAGCTCTTCATATTTGTCACCCCTTTTCAGGCTCTTCATTTTTTTTGAACACCTCTTTATCCTCCTCCTATTTTTCAGACCGTTCCATGCTCTTCATATTTTTCAAACCTTTTGAAGCTCTTCATATTTTTCACACCTTTTCAGGCTCTTCATGTTTTTAAACACCGCTTCATGCTCTTCCTATTTTTCAGACCGTTTCATGCTCCTCATATTTTTCACACCTTTTGAAGCCGTTCTATTTCTTACACCTTTTCAGGCTCTTCATGTTTTTCAACACCACTTCATGCTCCTCCTATTTTTCAGACCGTTTCAGGCTCCTCATATTTTTCACACCTTTTGAAGCCGTTCTATTTCTCACACCTTTTCAGGCTCTTCATGTTTTTCACACCGTTTCATGCTCCTCATACTTTTGACACGTTTTGGGGCTCTCATATTTTTCACACCATTCCAGGCTCTTCATATTTTTGACACCTTTTGAAGCTCTTCATATATTTCACACCTTTTCAGGCTGTTCATGTTTTTGAACACCGTTTCATGCTCCTCATATTTTTCAGACCATATCATGCTCTTCATATTTTTGACACCTTTTGAAGCTCTTCATATTTTTCACACCTTTTCAGGCTCTTCATGTTTTTCAACGCCGCTTCATGCTCCTCCTATTTTTCAGACCGTTTCATGCTCTTCATATTTTTGACACCTTTTGAAACTCTTCATATATTTCACACCTTTTCAGACTCTTCATGTTTTTGAACACAGTTTCATGCTCCTCCTATTTTTTTGACCGTTTCTTACTCTTCATAATTTTGCCTACTTTTGAAGCTCTTCATATTTTTCACACTTTTTCAGGCTCTTCATGGTTTTCTACACCGTTTCATGCTCCTCATATTTTTCACACCTTTTGAAGCTCTTCATATTTTTCAAACCTTTTCAGGCTTTCATGTTTTTCAGCACCAGTTCATGCTCCTCCTATTTTTCAGACCGTTTCATGCTCCACATATTCTTGACACCTTTTGAAGCTCTTCATATTTTGCACACCTTTTCAGGCTCTTCATGTTTTTGAACACCGCTTCATGCTCCTCCTATATTTCAGACCGTTTCATGCTCCTCCTATTTTTCAGACTGTGTCATGCACGTCTTATTATTGACACCTTTTGAAGCTCTTCATATTTTTCACACCTTTTCAGGCTCTTCATGTTTTTGAACACCGCTTCATGCTCTTCCTATTTTTCAGACCGTTTCATGCTCCTCATATTTTTCCCACCTTTTGATGCCGTTCTATTTCTCACACCTTTTCAGGCTCTTCATGTTTTTCAACACCACTTCATGCTCCTCCTATTTTTCAGACCGTTTCAGGCTCCTCATATTTTTCACACCTTTTGAAGCCGTTCTATTTCTCACACCTTTTCAGGCTCTTCATGTTTTTCACACCGTTTCATGATCCTCCTATTTTTCATACCGTTTCATGCTCCTCATATTTTTGACACCTTTTGAAGCTCTTCATATTTGTCACCCCTTTTCAGGCTCTTCATTTTTTTGAACACCTCTTTATCCTCCTCCTATTTTTCAGACCGTTCCATGCTCTTCATATTTTTCAAACCTTTTGAAGCTCTTCATATTTTTCACACCTTTTCAGGCTCTTCATATTTTTAAACACCGCTTCATGCTCTTCCTATTTTTCAGACCGTTTCATGCTCCTCATATTTTTCACACCTTTTGAAGCCGTTCTATTTCTTACACCTTTTCAGGCTCTTCATGTTTTTCAACACCACTTCATGCTCCTCCTATTTTTCAGACCGTTTCAGGCTCCTCATATTTTTCACACCTTTTGAAGCCGTTCTATTTCTCACACCTTTTCAGGCTCTTCATGTTTTTCACACCGTTTCATGCTCCTCATACTTTTGACACGTTTTGGGGCTCTCATATTTTTCACACCATTCCAGGCTCTTCATATTTTTGAACACCGCTTCATGCTCCTCCTATTTTTCAGACCGTTTCATACTCTTCCTATTTTTGAGACTGTTTCAGGCTCCTCATATTTTTGACAGGTTTTGAATCTCTTCATATTTTGCACACCTTTTGAAGCTCTTCATATTTTTCACACCTTTTCAGGCTCATTATGATTTTCAACACAGCTTAATGCTCCTCCTATTTTTCAGACCGTTTCATGCTCATCTCATTTTTGACACCTTTTGAAGCTCTTCATATTTTTCACATTTTTGAAGCTCTTCATATTTTTCACACCTTTTCAGGCTCGTTATGATTTTCAACACAGCTTAATGCTCCTCCTATTTTTCAGACCGTTTCATGCTCATCTCAATTTGACACCTTTTGAAGCTCTTCATATTTTTCACACCTTTTGAAGCTCTTCATATTTTTCACACATTTTCAGGCTCTTCATGTTTTTCAACACCGCTTCTTGCTCCTCCTATTTTTCCGACCGTTTCATGCTCCTCATATTTTTGACACGTTTTGAAGCTCTTCATATTTTTCACACCTTTTCAGGCTCTTCATGTTTTTCAACACCGGTTCATGCTCCTTCTATTTTTCAGAAAGTTTCTTGCTCCTCATATTTTTGAAACCTTTTGAAGCTCTTCATATTTTTCTCACATTTTCAGGTTCCTACTGTTTTTCAACACCATTTCATGCTCCTCTTATTTTTCAGACCGTTTCATGCTCCTCCTATTTTTCAGACCGTTTCATGATCCTCATATATTTGAAACCTTTTGAAGCTCTTCATATTTTTCACACCTTTTCAAGCTCTTCAAGATTTTCAACAACGCTTCATGCTCCTGCTTTTTTTCAGACCGTTTCGTGCTCCTCATATATTTGACAGCTTTTGAAGCTCTTCATATTTTTTACACCTTTTCAGGCTCTTCATGTTTTTGAACATCACTTCAGGCTCTTCCTTTTTTTCAGACCATTTCTTTCCCCTCATATATTTGACACATTTTGAAGCTGTTCATACTTTTCACAACTTGTCAGGCTCTTCATGTTTTTGAACACCGCTTCATGCTCCTCCTATTTTTCAGACCGTTTCATGCTCGTCATATTTTTTACACCTTTTAAAGCTCTTCATATTTTTCACACCTTTTCAGGCTCTTCATGTTTTTCAACACCACTTCATGCTCCTCCTATCTTTCAGACCATTTCATGCTCATCTCATTTTTGACACCTTTTGAAGCTCTTCATATATTTCACACCTTTTGAAGCTCTTCATAATTTTCACACTTTTTCAGGCTCTTCATGTTTTTCAACAAGATTTCATGCTCCTCCTGTTTTTCAGACCGTTTCAAGCTCCTCATGTATTTCACACCATTTGAAGCTCTTCATATTTTTCACACCTTTTCAGGCTCTTCATGTTTTTCAACACCGCTTCATGCTCCTCCTATCTTTCAGACCATTTCATGCTCATCTCATTTTTGACACCTTTTGAAGCTCTTCATATATTTCACACCTTTTGAAGCTCTTCATAATTTTCACACGTTTTCAGGCTCTTCATGTTTTTCAACACGGCTTCATGATCCTCCTATTTTTCATACCGTTCATGCTCCTCATATTTTTGACACCTTTTGAAGTTCTTCCTATTTTTCACAACTCTTCATGCTCTTCATGTTTTTCGACACCGCTTCATGCTCCTCCTATTTTACAGCCTGTTTCATGCTCCTCATATTTTTGAAACCTTTTGAAGCTCTTCATATTTTTCACACCTTTTCCCACTCTTCATGTTTGTTAAACCCGTTTCTTGCTCCTCCTATTTTTCAGACCGTTTCATGCTCCTCATATTTTTGACACCTTATGAAGCTCTTCATATTTTTCACTCCTTTTCAGATCTTCATGTTTTTCAACACCACCTCATGCTCCTTCTATTTTTCAGACCGATTCATGCTCCTCATATTTTTGACACGTTTTGAAGCTCTTCATATTCTTCACAGCTTTTGATGCTCTTCATGTTTTTCAACACCTTTTCATGCTCCTGATATATTTCAGACAGTTTCATGCTCCTCATATTTTGACACATTTAGAAGCTCTTCATATTTTTCACACCTTTTCAGGGTCTTCATGTCTTTCAACACCGCTTCATGCTCCTCGTATTTTTCATACCGTTTCATGCTCCTCATATTTTTGACACCTTTTGAAGCTTGTCTTATTTTCACAGCTTTTCAGGAACTTCATGTTTTTCAACACTGCTTCATGCTCCTCCCATTTTTCAGACCGTTTCAGGCTCCTCCTATTTTTCAGACCGTTTCATGCTCCTCATATTTTTGACACCTTTTGAAGCTTGTCTTATTTTCACAGCTTTTCAGGAACTTCATGTTTTTCAACACCGCTTCATGCTCCTCCCATTTTTCAGACCGATTCATGCTCCTCCTATTTTTCAGACCGTTTCATGCTCCTCATGTATTTCCAACCTTTTGAAGCTCTTCATATTTTTCACACCTTTTCAGGCTCTTCATGTTTTTGAACACCGCTTCATGCTCCTCCTATTTTTCAGACCGTTTCATGCTCCTCATAATTTTCACACCTTTTGAAGCTCTTCATATTTTTCACACCTTTTCCGGTTCTTCATGTTTTTGAACACAGCTTCATGCTCCTCCTATTTTTCAACTGTTTCATGCTCCTCATAATTTTGACATCTTTTGAAGTGCTTCATATTTTTCACACCTTTTCAGGCTCTTCATGTTTTTCAACACTGCATCATGCTCTTCCTATTCTTCAGAACTTTTCATGCTCCTCAAATTTTTGACACCTTCTGAAGCTCTTCATATTTTTCACACCTTTTCAGACTCTTCATGTTTTTCAACACCGCTTCATGCTCCTCCTATTTTTCAGACCGTTTCATGCTCCTCCTATTTTCAGACCGTTTTATGCTTTTCATATTTTTCACAACTTTTGAAGCTCTTCATATTTTTCACACCTTTTAAACTCTTCATGTTTTTGAACACCGCTTCACACTCCTCCTATTTTTCATACCGTTTCATGCTCCTCAAATTTTTGACAGCTTTTGAAGCTCTTCATATACTTTCCACCTTTTCAGGCTCTTCATTTTTGTGGACTCCGCTTCATGCTCCTCCTTTTCTTCAGACCGTTTCATGCTCATCTCATTTTTGACATCTTTTGAAGCTCTTCATATTTTTCACACCTTTTGAATCTCTTCATATTTTTCATATTTTTGAAGCTCTTCATATTTTTCACACGTTTTTAGGCTCTTCATGTTTTTCAATACCACTTCATGCTCCTCCTATTTTTCAGACCGTTTCATGCTCATCTCATTTTTGACACCTTTTGATGCACTTCATATTTTTCACACCTTTTGAAGCTCTTCGTATATTTCACACCTTTTCAGGCACTTCATGTTTTCAACACCACTTCATGCTCCTCCTACTTTTCAGACCCTTTCATGCTAAACTAAATTTGACACCTTATGAAGCTCTTCATGTTTTTCACACCTTTTCATGCTCTTTATGTTTTTGAACACCGGTTCATGCTCCTCCTATTTTTCAACCCGTTTCATGCTCCTCCTATTTTTTACACCTTTTGAAGCTCTTCATATTTTTCACAATTTTTCAGTCTCTGCATTTTTTTGAACACCGCTTCATGCTCCTCCTATTTTTTAGACCGTTTCATGCTCATCTCATTTTTGACACCTTTTGAAGCTCTTCATATTTTTTACACCTTTTGAAGCTCTTCATAATTTTCACACCTTTTCAGGCTCTTCATGTTTTTGAACACCGCTTCATCCTCCTCCTATTTTTAAGAGGGTTTCATGCTCGTCATATTTTTGACACATTTTGAAGCTCTTCATATTTTTCACACCATTTCAGGCTCTTCATCTTTTTGAACACCGCTTCATGCTCGTCCTATTTTCAGACCGTTTCATGCTCCTCATATTTTTGACACGTTTTGAACCTCTTCATATTTTTCACACCTTTTCAGGCTCTTCATGTTTTTCAACAGCGCTTCATGCTCCTCCTATTTTTCTGACCGTTTCATGCTCCTCATATTTGTGACACCTTTTGAAGCTCTTCCTATTTTTCACACCTTTTGAAGCTCTTCATGTTTTTCAACACCACTTCATCCTCCTCCTGTTTTTAAGACCTTTAATGTCCCTCATATTTTTGACACCTTTTGAAGCTCTTCCTATTTTTCACACATTTTCAGGCTCTTCATGTTTTTGAACAACGTTTCATGCTCCTCCTACTTTTCAGACCGTATAATGCTCCTCATATATTTCATACGATTTGAAGCTATTCATATATTTCACACCTTTTCAGGCTCTTCATGTTTTTCAACACCGCTTCATGCTCCTCCTATTTTTCAGACCATTTCATGCTCATCTCTTTTTTGACACCTTTTGAAGCTCTTCATATTTTCACACTTTTTCAGGCTCTTCATGTTTTTCAACACCTTATCAGGCTCATCGTATTTTTCAGAACGTTTCATGCTCCTCATATTTTTGACACGTTTTCAGTCTCTTCATATTTTTCACACATTTTCAGGCTCTTCATGTTTTTGAACACCACTTCATGCTCCTCATACTTTTCACACCTTTTGAAGCTCTTCATATTTTTCACACCTTTTCAGGCTCTTCATGTTTTTCAACACCGGTTCATGCTTCTCCTATTTTTCAGAGAGTTTCATGCTCCTCATGTATTTCTCACCTTTTGAAGCTCTTCAAATTTTACACACCTTTTCAGGCTCTTCATGTTTTTCAACACCACTTCATGCTCCTCCTATTTTTCAGACCGTTTCATGCTCCTCATATTTTTGACATCTTTAGAAACTCTACATATCTTTCACACCTTTTCAGACTCTTCATGTTTTTCAACACCGCTTCATGATCCTCCTATTTTTCAGACCGTTTCATTCTCCTCATATTTTTGACACCTTTTGAAGCTCTTCTTATTTTTCACAAGTTCTCAGGCTCTGCATGTTTTTCAACACCGCTTCATGCTCCTCATATTTTTCAGACCGTTTCATGCTTCTCATATTTTTGACACCTTTTCAAGCTCTTCCTTTTTTTTCACACCTTTTCACGCTCTTCATGTTTTTGAACACCGCTTAATGCTCCTCCTATTTTTTAGACCGTTTCATGCTTCTCATATTTTTGACACCTTTTATAGCTCTTCATATTTTCACACCTTTTCAGGCTCTTCATGTTTTTGAACACCGCTTCGTGCTCCTCCTATTTTTCAGACCGTTTCATGCTCCTAATATTTTTGACACCTTTTGAAGCTCTTCATATTTTTCACACCTTTTCAGGCTCTTCATGTTTGAACACCGCTTCATGCTCCTTCTATTTTTCAGAGAGTTTCATGCTCCTCATGTATTTCACACCTTTTGAAGCTCTTCATATTTTTCACACCTTTTCAGGCTCTTCATGTTTTTCCACACCACTTCATGCTTCTCCTATTTTTCAGCCCGTTTCATGCTCCTCATGTATTTCACACCTTTTGAAGCTCTTCATATTTTTCACACCTTTTCAGGCTCTTCACGTTTTGATCACCATTTCATGCTCCTCTTATTTTTCAGTCCGTTTCATGCTCATCTCATTTTTGACACCTTTTGAAGCTCTTCATATATTTCACACATTTTCAACCTCTTCATATTTTTCACACCTTTTCATGCTCTTCATGTTTTTCAACACCGCTTCATGCTTCTCCTATTTTTCAGACAGTTTCATGCTCCTCCTATTTTTCAGACTGTTTCATGCACCTCTCATTATTGACACCTTTTGAAGCTCTCATACTTTTCACACCTTTTCAGGCTCTTCATGTTTCTCAACACCGCTTCATGCTCCTCCTATTTTTGCGACCGTTTCATGCTCCTCATATATTTGACACCTTTGAAGCTCTTCATATTTTATCACACGTTTTCAGGCTTTTCATGTTTTTCATCACCGCTTCACGCTCCTCCTATTTTTGAGACCGTTTCACGCTCCACATATTTTTGACAACTTTTGGGACTCTTCATATTTTTCACACCTTATCAGCCTCTTCATGTTTTTTAACCGCTGCATACTCCTCCTATTTTTCAGACCGTTTCATGCTCCTCATATATTTCACACCTTTTGAAGCTCTTCATATTTTTCACACCTTTTCAGGCTCTTCATTTTTTTCACACCACTCCATGCTCCTCCTATTTTTCAAACCGTTTCTTGCTCATCTCATTTTTGACACCTTTTGAAGCTCTTCATATTTTTCACACCTTTTGATGCTCTTCATATTTTTCACAAGTTCTCAGCCTCCTCATGTTTTTAAACACCGCTTCATGCTCCTCCTATTTTTCAGACCGTTTCATGCTCCTCATATTTTTCACACCTTTTGAAGCTCTTCCTTTTTTTCACACCTTTTCACGCTCTTCATGTTTTTGAACACCGCTTCATGCTCCTCCTATTTTTCCCGACCCTTTCATGCTCCTCATAATTTTGACACCTTTTGAAGCTCTTCATATGTTTCACAACTTTTCAGGCTCTTCATTTTTTTCAACACCACTCCATGCTCCTCCTATTTTTCAGACGGTTTCATGCTCATCTCATTTTTTACACCTTTTGAAGCTCTTCATATTTTTCACACCTTTTGATGCTCTTCATATTTTTCACACGTTTTCAGGCTCTTCATGTTTTTCAACACCGCTTCATGCTATTTCTATTTTTCAGAGAGTTTCATGCTCCTCATGTATTTCACACCTTTAGAAGCTCTTCATATTTTTCAAACCTTTTCAGGCTCTTCATGTTTTTCCACACCCCTTCATGCTTCTCCTATTTTTCAGCCCGTTTCATGCTCCTTATGTATTTCACACCTTTTGAAGCTCTTCATATTTTTCACACCTTTTCAGGCTCCTCATGTTTTTCACACCTTTTCAGGCTCTTCATGTTTTTGAACACCATTTCAGGCTTCTCCTAATTTGCAGACCGTTTCATTCTCCTCATATTTTTGACACCTTTTGAAGCTCTTTATATATTTCACACCTTTTCAGGCTCTTCATTTTTTTCAACACCACTTCATGCTCCTCCTATTTTTCAGACCGTTTCATGCTCATCTCATTTTGACACCTTTTGAAGCTCTTCAAATTTTTCACGTCTTTTGAAGCTCTTCATATTTTTCACAACTTTTCAGGCTCTTTATGATTTTCAACACCGCTTCATGCTCCTCCTATTTTTCAGACCGTTTCATGCTCATCTCATTTTGACACCTTTTGAAGCTCTTCAAATTTTTCACACCTTTGGAAGCTCTTCATATTTTCCATATTTTTGAAGCTCTTCATATTTTCACACGTTTTCAGGCTCTTCATGTTTTTCAACAACGCTTCATGCTATTTCTATTTTTCAGAGAGTTTCATGCTCCTCATGTATTTCACACCTTTTGAAGCTCTTCATATTTTTCAACCCTTTTCAGGCTCTTCATGTTTTTCCACACCCCTTCATGCTTCTCCTATTTTTCAGCCCGTTTCATGCTCCTCATATGTTTCACACCTTTTGAAGCTCTTCATATTTTTTTTAACACCTTTTCATGCTCCTCCTATATTTCAGACCGTTTCAAGCTCCTCATATTTTTGACACTTTTTGTAGCTCTTCATATTTTTCACACCTTTTCAGGGTCTTCATGTTTTTCTACACCACTTCATGCTCCTCCTATTTTTCGGACCGTTTTATTCTACTCATATGTTTCACACCTTTTTCAAGCTCTTCATGTTTTTCAACACCACTTCATGCTCCTCCTAATTATCAGACCGTTTCATGCTCCTCATATTTTTGACACCATTTGAAGCTCTTCATATTTTTCACACCTTTTCAGGCTCTTCATGTTTTTTAACACCTTTTCATGCTCCTCCTGTATTTCAGACCGTTTCATGCTCCTTATGTTTTTGACACCTTTTGAAGCTCTTCATATTTTTCACACGTTTTCAGGCTCTTCATATTTTTCAACACCGCTTCATGCTCCTCCTATTTTTCAGACCGTATCATGCTCCTCATATGTTTCACACCTTTTTCAGGCTCTTCATGTTTTTCAACAACACTTCATGCTCCTCCTATGTTTCAGACCGTTTCATGCTCCTCATATTTTTGACACAGTTTGAAGCTCTTCACATTTTTCACATCTTTTGAGGCTCTTCATGTTTTTGAAAACAGTTTCTTGCTCCTCATTTTTTTCAGACCGTTTCACCCTCTATATATTTGACACCTTTTTGAAGCTCTTCATATTTTTCACACCTTTTGAGGCTCTTCATGTTTTTCAAAACAGTTTCTTGCTCCTCATATTTTTCAGACCGTTTCACCCTCTATATATTTGACCCCTCTTTGAAGCTCTTAATATTTTTCACACCTTTTCAGGCTCTTCTTGTTTTTCAACACCACTTCAAGCTCCTTCTATTTTTCAGACCGTTTCTTGCTCCTCATATTTTTGACACCTTTGAGGCTCTTCCTATATTTCACACTATTTCATGCTCTTCATCTTTTTCAACACCACTTCAAGCTCCTTCTATTTTTCAGACCGTTTCATGTTTCTCATATATTTGACACAGTTTGAAGCTCTTCATATTTTTCACAACTGTTGAGGCTCTTCATGTTTTTGAAAACAGTTTCTTGCTCCTCTTGTTTTTCAGACCCTTTCTC